>NC_069381.1:67305000-67532500 GCF_027475565.1 Acinonyx jubatus
TGAAGGAATTGGCAAGAAAAAACCTCAAGTGCTACTTTATTCCCTTAGCTTTTTCAACTATAATCTAAGATATTATGTCCATCTGTAAGTGGACTTCACCAAGGGCAGTGTGAAACCTGGGATGAGTCTATCTGGCAAACTTTCCTTCGTCACTCATCATTGAACCCTTATAGTTATGTTGGACCCCCATCATAAAACATGGTGCTAAATTCAGTATTAGACCTGGTTGAACTGCATCCCAGGACTGTCATTTTGATGCAAGACCACATGGAAAAGGGATGTATGTCCATTTTTCATCAACCATTTTAAGGTCAAGTTTTGCAGCCTCACTCTAGCAGTCTGATCAAAGCCTCTGTATTCACAAACAAAAAAAAAATCCTGCCCCATTTCACAACAAACTTAGAGTTTGCTGAAAAACTAAAAATTACTGGTCTCCAAAAACTTAGTTTCTTGCTCTCTTACTAGTAATTTCTACATGCAAAACCATAAAAGAGCCATATTCTTCGCAACATACTTCCATCAAGGATATGAGTGATATAATTATAAATCCTTTATATTCAGGCAACAAGTAATAACTCGTCTAGCCTCCAAAATGTATGACAGCCAGCCCATCTTGGAATTCTATTGTTTTAAAATTCACCAAATAATACTTTTTTAATAGGCAGTCATTTCTTAGTCCATTCCCTTGATTAAACTATGTCGGCTTTAGGCCAGAGACACTGCTTGATTGTCTCTTGTGGGTATGACTCACTTGATGGAAAATCCATCCATCTACATACTGCTTGATTGGGAATGAATTTTAAGTATTCAGAGCCTACATATAGTAAGCCTGACCATTAGAGACTGAAGTGAGCATAAGAGAAAGTAGTGATTAACAGGCCATGAGTTGGCTTTACCATCTCAGTGCTTCGAGAAATTGTAGCTTACTGCTACTTCGCACCGTTTCTCTACTTGCAAAATGGTTTTGACTGGAATTGGAATGTCCAACAGAGAGAGAAAGCGATTACTGGTAGCAAAAGAAATACTAACTGCTTGAGTAGTAATAATCGATAAATAATAAACACGCATTCCATCAAATATATACAAGGTAAATTAAATCTACTCATTTTATGAAGAGAGAAATGACTACTGACTTATCTGCTACGAAGGTGGAAGTCTGGAGTCCGCCCATCATGCGAATGATGTCTGCTTAAGTGTAGCGTCAGGGGGTGAGAAAACAGGAGGCCCGTTTATGGCTGCTGTTTGCAGAAGCCGAGAGAGGTAGACACTGGCTTCTGATTACCAATATAAAAAATTAAAGTTTCTTCCCTGTCTACCAATGGTAAGTAGGCACTTTCTTTGCTTTAGGAATTGTATAATGTTTCTTTTGAAACTTGAATCCTTGTCAATGGATACAAAAGTGAGACAGGTAAATCTTTCCTTCTGCTTTTGGGAAAGAATCATTGACAGCTGAAAAAGAGGCAGCGATCCCTAAAGAACATTAAAGCAAACAAAAAGTTTGTGTAATCTGTGTGTTTTTAAGCTATGGCCACATCAGATCTGAGGGATACAATTACCCAAAGAAAGAAGAAAATTCCTCTGAGCCATTTTAGTTTTTACATTTAAAATGTTTCTTGCATTCACATTAATATTAACTTTATGACCTCCTCATACCGTGCTATAATCATTGAAGAGAAAAACCACACACCCTCCCTTCCCTGGGTAAAGACTTGCTTTCAGATTTGCCCTCACTCACATCTGTGCTTACCGAAGGAACAGATGCTCAGCTTCTAAGGGTCCGACTTTGGCCTTTTCCCTTCTATCGCCACAGCAGAAAGAAAGGGGGTTCCCAAGTGATGGTGGCAGCTTTCCAATGGCTGGCCCGTACTTTCACATTTAAAGTAAGCAGGTGGCATCAATGGGCTGTCTAATGACTAACAAGATAAGAGTGCAATTGATCTTTTTATTAACCCGTGTCCCCAGGTGGGGGGCAGCCTGCTCCTCCCTCCTGGGTTCAGATACACTGCTTCATTTCAGGAACATTTTAGACCCTTTCACTTTTTTTTGTCTGAGCTGGTTCTTTTTTTTGTTTGTTTAATGTTTATTTTTGAGAGACAGAGAGAGACAGAGCACGAGTGGGGAAGGAGCAGAGACAGGGGAGAGCAGAGAGAGAGGGAGAATCCGAAGCAGGCTCCAGGCTCTGAGCTGTCAGCACAGAGCCCGATGTGGGGGCTGGAACTCATGAACCTCGAGATCATGACCTGAGCTTAAGTGGCACTTAACCAAGGGAGCCACCCAGGTACCCCTAGTCTGAGCTGGTTCTTAAAGCACAGGGGTAACAAACACAGAAGATATTCCACGGCATCCAAATTTTATTTTCTCTGAAACTCCAAACTAGTAAATACCTTTGTAATTTGCATCTAACTCAAAACAATATTTAACGTACATTGAGAATTTATCTACAATCCTATTGATATTCTTTTCATGCTGAATTTGAACTCTGGGTTTGTTTGTCTTCCTTTTAGGACTCAGACAACTCACCCTAAACCACACAACTCGTTCTGAAGACGATGGAGCCCACATAGATTCATAAGGTAAATGATTACTTTCAAAATATAACATAATGGATTCAATTATGGAATGAATTCCAGCACTGTGGAAATGTGTTGTTCTTCATTTGTCTGCTGGAGACTTGCTAAGTTAAGATGCTGGGTGGTCCTTTAGTAGAAGGCAGAATCATGATCCTGGGTGGCGCTGTGGGAACAATAAACTGCATCTGTGGGTTGGCTGTCTTCAGAATCAGATTATCTGTTGTATGTTGCATAAGGCTGGCTACCTACCTCGATTTTTTCAAGTAAGTATTCTTGTGATCTTAGGAGGCTCCTGCCCTGGGGCATGCCAGCACATCACAAATCCCACTGTCAAGTGGAGTGATTAAAGCCTTTATTGTCACACACCAAGCCCAAAGTTACTAGGATGCATTCCGTTGTGGAGGTAGGAGGAGGTACAAAACATCCCATGAAGGCTACCTCTGCTGCAAGTGACGTCGGATGAGGAAGCGTGCGGCACAGGAACTGAGAGACGATGGCCTCTTTTTTCTGTTTCTCTAAATCACAGTCATCATTTGCTTTCCTGCTTGTTAAAATAATTACTTATTTCTAGAGGCTGCCGATCTATGTGAAGGTACATACAGGATCTTTGATATCCCCTATAGCAAAATGGTGAAAAGCCTAGGCTTCAGAGCCTACCTAAATTCAAATTTGCCAGCAATGACACCGTGGCCTTCAATTTTCTCATCTATAAAGTGGGAGAAATAATAGTACTCACTTGCAAGGGCTGTGGCATAGTATATAAACAGATGGGCAGATGCAAAGCACTTCAAGTATTGCCTAGTACCTAGAAAACACTAAATTCACTGATTAAAGGGCTTTCATTCTACCTCCTCACTTTGTTTCAGGTTCTCAATTTACCTTTAATCCAGAAACTTGGTGGTTGTGGGAATTATTAAGGGAAGCAAACTCCCAATTCCCTCTTAGCAGCCTTCCTCCTAAAGGAGATATATTATACCTTTCATGTAAATGCCAGGAAGGGAAATAATTGGCATCCCATTGCCCTTTGAATGGGTCCCTGGCTAGCCCTAGGTGGTGTGACGTCTAAAGTGACCTGAAAGCGGGGTGCCTGCCAGCTCAGCAGCACAGTGTAGTGGGAGAATCAATTAGAAGACTCAGGGCCATTTCAGAAACATGAAAACATCAATTGGCATCGAGTTTCAGGAAGCAGAATAAAAAGGGATCTACAAAACAAAAAGCCTTTCAAAGGGATGGAGGGAAGCACGGTTCTTCCAAATCACGAAAGGATGATTATGATCACCATTAGAGCTTAATGAGCCTATATATGGCTAATGACTTCATCTCTCCAGTAGATTTGCCGGTAGTCTGTGTTTCCACTGGTATCCATCCTTCTCTTCTAATAAACATTACCATCCCGCTAGCTGGTCAGAACAAGTCATTGGATTTCTCCTTCCTCCATTAGCAAAAGCGTATTTCTCAAATCTCCCATCCCTCTGTTTCAGGACTGAAAGGAATGCAACAGAGAAAAGAAAATAAATAACACCACTGTATGGTTTATAGATCCTTGGAACACCTAGGTTTAATTCTGGGTCATCAACTGCTCTCTGACCTAGTTTTCTCATCTCCAAAATGCAACTGATCACGATTTGATTTCTAACATTAACTTTAAAAATAAAAATACATGAAACTGATCTTTTAAGACATGTATAGATATGGTTTATTTTACCCAATTTTGATATTTCTTACAAATGACATCATTGATTATGGCTAGATTTTTATTTTAATAACCAAATGCAGAAAACGGCAATTATAAGTTTTAAACTAGTTATCTGCTGAGCCATTTAAAGACTATTAACTTGAGAAAGACGTAAGAAATAAACTGAAGTTAGAATCTTTTTTTAATTAACCATACTGTTATAATATTTAGTTAACAGTGATACAGTGTTACAATCATTCAAATGGACAATATTTGGCAAAGAGGAAATAATGCCATATCTTTTAAAGAACAGGTGTTAATAATAGGTTGTTTATTGGAAGAGAAAATGTCTTATAAAAATAATAAATACCATTCCCCATCACAATTTTTACTCACATGTTTGTGTGAATATTTCTCTCATTTTCCTATTTTCAAAGTATATCCTTTAAATATAATAGATCATAATATAGTCTTGAATAATAATCACACAAATACCATTGTCCTAAAATAATCTTGAATAGTATCATGCAAATATTATTGTCTCAATATAATCTTGAATAAGAGCACACCACTATAATATTGAAAATAAGCAAGCAATAGTTATGGTGGAAGGGATAATATTAGCTATTAAGACAATACTTTAGTGTCATACTTCAAAAATTTTAAATTGTTTTATGTTAAAATATTCCAGCATAATTTTTCTGGGGTCTTTATGCTATAAATAAACTTTGATTGCTATGGTAATGTAAGAAATATGAATGGATAATGTCTGTTCCCTATAACCATCATCACAGGTAAGTGTCATTGTTAAAAAGACATGGCTGGGATAGCGTTTTTGAGTTCTAGTCCCAAATCTGCAACGGAATTTTCTGAGTGATCCTGAGCAATTAGCAACCATCTAACTAAAATTTTTGGTATAAAATTTGAAGAAATAAATAAAGGAGTCTCAAAAATGAAAGCTGATTTTTAAGAAAAACTTTCAAGCAACAAAAACATTTAGCGAATTCTAACATGAGCCAAATCTACATTCCGCTGTCAGTCTTTCCGGCAACATACCTGCCTCTTCCTCTTGTGCACTGATTCCATCATTTCACGAATGAAATGGTTGGTTAGTTTAAAGTGCGTCCTGTTCATGGTCACTAGAAACTTTAAAATCACAAAAAAGTACAAGCTAAATGTGTGTATTTTTTAGGTTCACTGACTATTTAGAAACCTCTTTTTTATAGTTATTTAATTAATTTTATTGAGGGTCTCTAATATATCCAAAGCTGTTCCACCTCAGAAAGGATGTATTAAAAAAGAGTATAAAGTGTGACCCCTACTTTCCACAGTGTATATATGAAAGTAAAATCAGCATATACAAAATAAATATTATCATCACAAAAATATATGTATGTGTTCATCTCAATGTTATAAATTATAACTTCTATAAGAGTTCTGATGGAAGTGGTAGGATCCAAGATGGGATTTTAATAATGAATACAGCACGGTATGTAGTTCTTTTCTGGGCCAAATAACCAGTGGTCCTGGATTTATATTATCCAGGGTCTATGTAATGAGCTATTTGACCACTAAACACAAAGCGAAGGAGTAGTCAGTTGAAGGGCCTGGTTAAGTAGTCAGTTGAAGGGGCCAGGTAGGTCCCACCAAACAGATCTTTCACTCTTCCATGCCCAGTGAAATCGAGAATAGACATCCCACCCAAATCCCATGCTTACCTGGGATATGAGTCTGGCCCCTCACATTGCAACAGTGAAGATTCCATCATGAGTGGAGAGAACCATTCCTCTCAGAAAGAATTACAGCTCTTTTAATGGAGTTCAAACCTTTAAGACCCAAATGCTGGGCTTGGGTACAAAGCTTATTTCGATTTGAGAATATAGAAGGTGAGTCCCTGAATTAGTTCTATGAATTAACCATTTGCCATCTAAGGAAAAAATGAGATCATTTATATTAATAATCCAAAACTCGACTCACACAAAATTAAAATCAGATACTATTCCTGAAAGTCTAAGTTGCACTGTGTTGTGAAAGTAAACTCTAAGTATGCCGATGACAGTGGCGATCGTAGCTACCATGGATTGAGAGCTGATTGCACGCATGGCATTCTGTCATATGCTTTAACTTATATATATATATATCTCATTTAATCCTCACAACATTTATATAGAGGGAAAAGGTTTTGTCCCTGGTTTAAAGATAAAGAAATGAGGCTCAAAAAATTTAACTGGATCAAATTTAACAAGTAGCAAGTAGCAGAGCCAAGACTTGAACCAGTGTCTTTCTGAGGGCAAAGGGCATGCTTTTTCCATTATGTACACTACCTCTCAGACAGTGCTGCCTCACTGTCTAATGATGCTTTTCTTATATACTCAGGTATACCAGTAAGATGACTAAGTTGACAGTTTTATTGCATGTATGTACATTAACATCAACCAATACTTATTATTTAGTCCCATGAAGTCAATGAATGTTTTGCAGGCAGATGGGCTACAGATTCAGAAAAATCAATGAGTATTTGACTAAGCAAGTGAATTATGAAGAGTAAAAGCATCATATGTGCTTTTTCTTGGAAGTAAAGGGAAAGCCATAGTGTTAATAAAACAGACCCAATGCTAATGACTTCGAGCCCCCCACCCCCTCAAAGTAGAAATCAATCTGACTCTAAGGTTGATTTTGCTCATTCCATAAACTTATTTACCAATGGAGTTCCTTAATTTTGACATTCAAAATACAGAGTACCGTCATGGCTCTTTGGCTCTTTACTTTCAGATTTAAGGCCAGTTTACTTTTTAATCTCTTCTCATTTATTATTCACTTTCATGTAAAACTTTCTTTGTCTTCTTTTCATACTCTTCATGTTCTTGCCCACTCTCTAACTGACTGTTCTCACCGTCTGCAAGGTCTTCCATTTATCTTACCTTTTCTTCTTCGTGTCTATTAAGTCCTCACTGTATTCAGTTTCCAGGATCTGTAGTTCTGATTTTGCCTAAAGCTTTCCCAACTAATTAGATATAAAACATTGTAATCCTTCCATGGAAACCATCTTTCCTCTATAGCCAAAGGCATTACCAGTGGGAAAATGTATTCGTTTTGTATATAACAGTAATTTCAACCATTAGGTTGTACTTTTCATTGATCTATTTTTTCTGGTTAGAATAGAAATGCTATTGTTGAAAATTTATAAATATCAAAACACACAAGGAAGAAAATAAAAGCCATTGTTAATGCCAACACCCTGAGAAAAACATTGTTAGCATTATATTATATTTCTTTCTTTGGAGTTTTTTTTTTAACACATTTGGTTGTATTTTAACATCAATTCTCCGTCTTAATATATTTTGATCCTGCTTTGTTTCTCCCGAAATCAGACCTTAAATTTGGATTCATCCAGTTCTCTGGATTAATAAAAGCCAAGTGACCGGTGAGAGGGTTGACCATTAAGAAAGAGGCCTAGCATTGATTCATAGAGGTCTAGAAATGTTCCTATTTCTGGGCTTGTTTACAAAGATAAGGTCTTGTGTGAAGCTCCTGGGTGATTCCCTTTGCTTCCGTCATGTGCTAATTTCTTGTTAATTGAAACTACTCTGTTTTTATTTCACAGAAGCTAGGAAAATATATTAATATTATATAAGACACGGTATTATAAAATAATACATCTGTCTTCTTGATTTTCTAAATGAAATTAAAGATCAAAGAACTATTTTGTGTCCATGTGACATTGTAAATGCCCTCTGTGGGTTTTATCTCCTGCCTGTAGGCCCATCTTAACTACATGGAAGATGAAATTTTCTTGTTCAGATACCTAACCTTTTTATCCCCCCCAAGCTCATTTTATCAAGCGTGATTCATCAGTTTTCATCTGGTGAACAGACATTTGAAAACTTAACTTTTTCCACATGCCTTACCTGCCCAAGTTTGAGGTTCAAATTTTTATCATTTAACTCATTAGGAAGGACTTCGCTCTTACGTAATTGCTAAGCATCTCATTTCTTCCACCTATGCAAAATAATGTTTGATTATTCTGCCCAGGTTTAGACACTTATCCGGTTTGGATTTGTTTGCTAACTAAACATCTAAAGACATTAACTAACATTTCCCAAAAAAAGCATTAAATGTTACCTCATAGGAGAAATAACTTTGCAGTCTCACCGAACATTTCTCCTCACAATTCCCCTGATATAATGTGTATCCTTAGCAATTAGCACATAGTATATACCACCATCAGCTATTTGTAAACAAATACATAACATCCTTCAAGGCATCAAAACTCATCCCCAAGCTAACAGGACAAAGGTAATGAAGGCTAAAGGTTTTCATAGCTTGGATGAGATGCAAAAACTTTTGTTCCAAAAAATCTATTTCCTTAATGTCAACTATAACCCTCTTGCCCATGAGAAAAGCATTTCTCACACCTTTTTTTCCCCCTTACACCACCTAAAAGTGGACTACCCAACTTAAACCCTGAGTCTAAAAGTATTGAGAAACTGCTAAATATATCCATGTCTCTGTAGTGAAGATTTTACAGACAAAGATAAAGAAGCCAAGGTATCAACACCAACGATGAGTCTAAGAAGCGAACAGCTGCGGGTGTTGAGGTGCCCCAGGGAGTGGGGGTTCAAGGGGACAATTGTGAGTTGTCAGGACAATCAAGACACCATAATATTTTAATTTGCACACGTTCAGCATCAGGGCAGATACTGCCCACATGAGGTTGGTGTTTTACTGGAATCTAAACTAATTCCACTTGTTTCATGCTACTGAATGGTGTATTTGCTGTGGGACCCTCAGGGGGTAAAGGGGAGGGAAATACATTAATTCAAAACTGCAAATACTTTTTAAGACTACACAAGGTGTATCTAGCTCTCTTAGTGTTACATGGTATATTAGGAGAAAAAAAAAAAAGTCTGTGGGACATCTACCCTGACTGATCAAGTCAACCTTTGAAACCTGCAATGAAAACACAGAGACAACCATACGTAATACACGGTAGCATTAACAAGTTAATTTTCTGGAAATTGTGTTGGCATTAGGAAGAGAAGTGGATGAAAAGAGTTCGAGGAAAACAAAGACATCACTCTGTAAATCAATAAGTTTGCTGATTAATGAAGAGCCAGGCTTTGCTATGAAGGACTGGATGCTCAGTTGGTTATGAGCATATCTTTCCATAATGGCTGCCACTCCTATATGTGCTTGGAGAGAGAAGGAGATAGAAACGTTTATGACTTTTGTACCACCCACATACACAAAAATACATCCTCACGAATCCCTGTCTATAAAGGTTTATTTATGTTGCTGTAAATTGGAAAATCCTAAGCATTAAACTCTATATCTATTAAATATACAATGGTTTAGTGGACTAGAGATGGGGCAGCCTTCCTTACTTGTGCTTTTTTCTGTCAGCGATGACACAAGATCATAGGGAATCCATATCTCTAAAGCCAAAGAATAGCTCCCAGTCATTTGTGGCTTCATTAGCAACGTTGTGATGTCCCTTAAGGACAAAACACATAAATGTTCTCTTGTCGCTTACAATTGTGTCAAGGAGAAAACCAAAATGAACTTGCAAAGTCATGCACCAGCTCAATTTTGGAAGGAAAAAAAAAATCTTCTTTGAAGGAAACGAAATCAATCCCCAGTTCAAATTAAATTTGGACTATTCTGTGAAGCTCCAATAACAATCAGTACTTATGGACTTAAAATGCAGGCAAATAATGTTTCATTTAAAAGAAATTGAATGAGGATTACTGACAGAGAAAGTTTTAATGCTATTTTATCACTAGTTAAAGTTAAATCATGCCGTTATTGGCTCAGTCGTGAACATTTCAATCCCCACTCCTTTTTTTTTTCTTTGCTTTTTCCAAATGTTACCAGGAGTCCTTTGCTAGGTTGGGCTTGTGTTTTCATCTTATTAAAACCCTGCCATGCAAATGTATCATAAGTGTAGCCTGAAGACTTCTGTCTCATGCAAAATTTAGCTTAAACTCGACTAGCATGAAACACTTTGTTATGCACAAACCTTCTGTTTGGTTTGCTGACATTCTTAGTCGGCTCTCATGGTGATTCATTATCTTGTGATATAGATTTCCAAGTATCATCTTTGTATTGATTTTTATATCTTTAATAACCACTCCACAGAAGATGGCTCCGCTGGTGTCATTGATCGCATCAAAAATTCAAGGCTTACAGAAATACTAGAGGGCTAATTGGTAGCAGAACATTTCAGACTTAATCTTAATGCAGTCTTAATCTTCTGCATTAAACCTACCTGAAGGTTTCCTTTTGGAGTCGACCAGGGGAAGTTTAGTGCTTCGTTGAAAAACACCTGGTGAGAGCATGCAAGAACATAGCAATAAGTGGACTACAAACTTGAAAATGTTACTTAACATTCAGAAATGAAGAGCAGTCCCTTCATCTGGGGTCCTAATCGTGGGCATGCTTCTTGCTTTCCCTTCCTCTCACCTCTGGCTCCACAGAGCCAGGTTGGCTTATATGTTTCTGGGAAAGAAAAGTCCTCATTAGTCTAAAGCTCCCACCACTCTGGGATTTGATAATTTCCCAGCTTAATAATAGAAGGGATTCTCTGCAGAAACTTAGAAGGAACATCCTGTTTGTGTAAATTCCCCTAGATAAGAAATTTAGGACTGCTGGTATCAGGCCTGTAAGTCTGGACACCAGCATATGACCAGGGATGTCCTTCTAGTGCTCCTTGTGTAGAGACCATGCAGATCAGCTTTAGGTCATCAGACACCTAACAGGAAGAAGCAGGTACTTTCTGCAAAACTTAAGGGTAGCTTGATTATAAAGTTGGAACTGGAGTCACTGTATTCTTGCCAAAAAAAAATTTTTGTGTGTGAACCTACTCCATGCCATTCAGTATATCAAAGCACAGACAAGTATAACCTGGTCCCTGCCCTAGAGAACCTTGCTTTCAGAAGTCTGTGAGTGGAAGGTGGAAGCAGACTGAGAGACATTTGGTAACTAACTAGAAGGCAAGATGCATAAGGACGTAGCTTTGGAATTGGCCACACCTGAATTCTGTTACACCTCCAACATTGTGCTGTGTGACACTTGCTGCCTCCCTGAAAAAATGGCGACAGTTAAATGTTTCTTGAGGCACCTGGGTGGCTTAGTTGGTCAAGCTTCCAACTCTTGACTTCAGGTCAGGTCAAGAGCTCACTGTTCATGAGTTGGAGCCCCACGTTGGGCTCTGTGCCGACAGCGTGGAGCCTGCTTGGGATTTCCTCAATCTCTCTCTCTCTCTCAAAATAGATAAACATTAAAAACACTTTCTTCTGCATGAGAATAAAAGGTGACAGTGCATACAAGGCTGAGTATGAGGCATATCATCCATGCACCTCAAAGGCATGCTACCTATTAGAAAACGACGAAAGAAGCAGCAAGTGTTTTTGCTTTCCTTTTGTGTGGGACTTGAAGTCCTTTAAGAGAAGGTAGAAAAGAGAGATCAACTTTAAAAATTGTATGCATTCTTCTTTTCTGGCAAAGTTTAGAACAAAGAGTTAAACATATACGTTATTTCAGCATTATAGATGTAGCACAAACACTGAAGGGAATTTGGAATTTTTAAGACATTTGAGATTAGAGTCCAGGCTTTACAGAGACTGGGAAGATAAAGGGCTGAGTCAAGAACGGAAGCCATAGTGAGATTTTACAAAGGTCATGGTGACTTTTTGATGTGTGGCATTTAGGTACTTGAACCTTGGGATTCACATAATTTTTAGGTAGGTCTCCAGAAATTAGAGTCACGCGTTTCAAAGTTTCTCATTTTCAAAATGCAGCCTAAAAATCTCACAAACAAAATAATAAATATGTAAGGGCCTATGCAACTGATTTCGGCATCAATGCACTGATAGAACTTAGCGCCCAGGTTATCTTCAAAGTGTTACATTTACAATATAAGGGTGGATTTACAATATAAGTAGGATAAGATACATAAAGAAAAAACAAATGCTTCTATAATACAAATCGTTTTTCTACCCAAGTCGTTATTCCTGCTGCATAGTTATTTGCTTCACAGAATTTAGCCCTGTCTCTAGTCCATAAATACTCATTTGTGGATGAAATTCAGTCTGCACTTTCATTGCACCTCTTTCCCAAACAAGCTACAACTTGCAACTTAGGAGAGTAAGACATTTTTAAGCAGTTTCCTTACAGATGTTTTATTTCATTGTTGTCCAACAGCCTTTAAAGTTGCCTTCCCACAAAACAGTTCCCAACTTTACAGTTTCCCAAAGAATTCATCCCATTTGCTGCCTCCTTCTTCTGCCTTTTATTTTCTTCCTTTCTGCTCCCTTCCCTGCCTTTTCTTTGCTATCTTTGACCTTTTCTCTGTCAGCACTGCTTTTATCCCATTTCATTTCTGTCTCTTCTGCCGTCCTCCCTTCCTCTTGCCCTTGTTAGGTTATTACATGAATTGAAACCCAATGCACAGAATTGTAAGTCTGATTCACATTTTATTTATCCTTTGGATACCTTGAACAACAATCCAAGGAGTCTCCCAGTATGCTGCTAAACTCATTTTCCATCTGTCACAAGAAAGGATTAATGCATGAAAAGGAACAAGAATTCTACGAAATTCAGATGCTGCAAAATGCAGTAAGGATACCTTTCCAAGTACTGAGAAATTTCTTCTTTCCTTAACCTTTATCTTTTATTTTTTCCTGCAGTGTAACAAAAATTAAAGGTCTCTGTAGTCCTCAATACAGAGAAAAAATGCTTTTGCTTAATAGTAAGTTAATATGGAACATGAATAAGTGATTTTCCATTTTTTTATTTTTAAAAACATTAAAATATTACAAGAGGAAAGCATAGGTCACTACTTTTAATACACTAGAAAAAAAGGCATTCAATACTTACCAGCTTATTATTTTTGAAAATTTTTCATTCCTTTTAAAAATAGTATTATCTATTCCTTACCATTGTTAGGGAATTAAGCTTTGTTTATTAATACAATAATACTATTAACAGTATTTGATTCTTGACCAATAATCAAATAATTGGAATATAGTAAAAAGCCACTGACAAAAATATGTATTTCTAGTTTTTCCTTCTTATTAAGTTCCTTTGTAATAATTATAAAAACCACCCCCCCAAACAACCAATACAACAGAGTTGAGATTTCCAGCCAAGTGAATTTTTTAAAAAATATTGGGCCTGTATATAAAATGGCCCAGAGATGAAATAAAAAAGTTGGACACTTTCAAAGTGCTCCCTTTTAAGGGCTTTCCTCATCTGATCACAGCTCAGTATTTGTTACACTCTAGAAATGGGAGCCACGTTTGCGATCATCATTGACCCTAGGCTTGAAAGCATATCACACATGCCTTTCAACTTGTCACTGTGGAATGTATGTAAATTCCAGTTATAAATCGAATGCCCAATGGACAAAACTGGCATCCTAACTTCCAGTCACATAGTTAGAATAATTGCCACGTTTTAAGGAACTGTGATGCTTTTACTCGTATTGTCTTGAATTCTAGCAAAGACCCGATATGAGGAATATTATCACCTTCATTTTACAGATGAGACAACTGAGAAGTGGATAAATAAACCAATGTTGCCCAAATGCACAAAATCAATAATCATTCCACAAAAACTTTCCGTTCTGTTTGGCAAATAACAATGTCCTGCAAAATGGCAGTTTACAATGATTAGGTTATTATTAGGTTATATAACAAATGGTTTTGTTTCATACTGTTTTATTTATTGTGCTAAAAATGTTTAACATGAGATCTCGCTTCTTAACATATTTTTAAGTGTACCATACAGCATGGTCAACTTACAGGCACAAGGCTGCACAGCAAATCTAGAACTTTCTCAACGTGCTTAATGGCATCTTAGCAGCAGGACTGGTGTATTTCACACGCCTCCCTCAGTGGGTTGGATTTGCCTCTAAGGAGTTGAAGAGTCACCCCTTTCACTTTCTAAATGATGGAACACACTGGCCCGAAATAGGGCTAGAAGCGTTTTATCCCCTGGCTCCTACCCACTTGCCTCTGGATGCCACTCTAACCAGGCAAAAGACATGTCAGGACACAAGCTATTTGACACATTTCCGTGGCTTAAATCTCCCCTGCAAAACTGCTGGAGTTTTCGCTGCTTGAGGACCATCTATCTTGCACGCCTCGGTCAGGTGTACGTTTTATATCTAGTTCAAAAGGAAACAGCAGTACTTAGGCAGATGTATGACAGCATATGGTCAGGATTTAGATGAGTACATAGTTGCACCTGGAAATCAAATATCAGCACAGGCAGCCCCCTCTCGCTTGCCCAGGGCAGCAGCCGCCTAACGGGGCAGAGAGCGAGCTGGCAGGTCAAATGCAATCCAGATGTCTCTTCCATCTCCTCGTCCTCTTCCCATGCAACCTTCTATTGTTTTCTTTGTCCTTTGGCAACATTTCTAAGTTTCTAAAGGAGTAGAAGAGCCCAGATAATCGAAACAAATATGTGTTGAAAGCCTAACAAACATACCACCCATTGAACAGTTAAGGCTTTCTTGAAAAATTAGTTGTTTTCGCTTTTTAAAAGGTTTGTTTTCATTCTCTTTTTCAGAAGCATCAGATTTTTGTAGTAATCCTTGGTCAAAGATTTGGAAGAAGAGCATCCTTCATCGCTTAGTTTTCAGATTGCTAAGGCAACTTTTGTGAAAGTGCCATTTTGGATGTCACTGAATGTCAATAATGTCCCAGCCACCTGCTCAGATTCTAATGTTTACATATTGTGACTATCCATTTATTGCATTTTACTCTGAAATCTAGTGTGTTGCTTGGGGTAGCTCACTAGTAAAGGATCTTGGTTTATCTTTTCAAAATACTTTTCCCCCCTTAGGTGTGTCATGGGACCTCTTTGTTCCTTAATATTTCTATAATATTTCAGAGAGATAAAAAGATAAAATATGGTAAATGTGTTGAGAGCTTCCAATCTCTCTGAAGCAGTAATTAATCATTCAAAATCTCTGATATGAAGATCGCTTTGTAAAACAGGCCAAAACAGGATTGGGGGATGGACTTGCCCAGGAAAAGGAATAAATAAAAATAGCCAGTTAACATAAATTCTTCAAAGCATAAATGAAGAGCTCATTGTCCTACCGAGAGAGAGAGAGAGGAAGAAGAAGAAGGAGGAGGAGGAGAAAAGAGAAAAATGAAGAAGAAAGGGAGGTAGGGAGGGGAGGAGGAAATGGGGAGAAAAGAAAGAAAGAAAGAAAGAAAGAAAGAAAGAAAGAAAGAAAGAAAGAAGAGAGAAGGAGGGAGGGAAGGAGGGAGGGAGAGAAGGAGGAAGGAAGGAACAGAAAGAAAAAGAAAGAAGGAAATAAGTGAAAGGAGAGAGAAAGAAAAAGGTAGCTTTATTAGTCCATGATTGCCCTTCACAGTATGTGGACAAAATGCACACTTAGAAGGAAACTTAAAGTAATGAGAGGTGGCAGCTTCTGGTGATTAATTTTTTCCCTATGTGATCTACAAATGTGGCATTTGACTTAAAGTTATCAGGTAGAGTAGTCTAATTCTTACTCAATTATTCTGTTACTAGAAATAGGCCTTGTTCATATTAGCACCTTGTTCCTGTATTAACTGTTTAAATATTTGATTTTTATGGCTTTCTGGTTAGTCACGATCTAAGAAAGCTATCTATATTCTGAAAATAAGGCTGTTATATTTATTTTGTAGAAAATCATTAATCAGTGGGAGGGCAAAGCATTAAACATAGAAAAACAAAACAAATTGTATCAACTTTGTATAAAAATATTAATAGCCATTGTCTTCTGATACGTATGTAGGAGCGGGGAGAGTTGATGTCAGACAGGCATAGATTGAATTCTTACCCCCTCCTTTGCTAGCTGCAAGCTGCTCTCTCCGAGGCTTAATTTTATCCTCCGTAAAACGGATATAATAATTTTGGTGAAGGTTAAGTCACACAGAACGCAGACAAAGCGCTTGGTACTGGGTTGGCTCTTGTTAAATGTCATTTCTCCTTACTAAATTTTTGTGCTTCAAAATATTTCTAACTGTTTGTTATAAACAATGGTTCCCCAAACTGAGAACTTTCGTTACAAAGCTGTTCCAAAGACAGCCCTGGAAATCTGAACCGGCAGCTGTTGTGTGATCTCAAAATGAAGAGAGGTTCTCCTCTGGCCTCTTTCCCCACCTCGCTGAGCTCGAGGGGTATTGGGAACAACTGAGTCTTGTTTTTATTTGTCATGGATTCTCTTTTTGCGAGATTGTTACCTAAATTAGCCAGTAAAATATACAGACAGCAAATGAACCAGAAATGCCATAATCCCCTGCCCGATCAGCCCTGAACCACTTCATGAGGTGGCACTGAGACTGTATCAGGAGATTGATGTGTGTGAAAACAGTTCACATTCTTTGCAGGAAAGTATCCTTGGTATCATTATTTATTACTCGCAGGAATGAAAATATCACCACTGCTCTAATTAAAGAAATTCGTATTGAAGCCCACTTTAAGCCTGTTTCTCAGATTTGTCCAAATAATATGGAATTGGAGAAAAAAAGTTTCTTCTTCCCTTCTTCTTCTTCTTCTTCTTCTTTTAATGCAAGCATACCGAAAGAAACCCTATTAGTGCTCCTATATCCAAAGGAAAAGAGTTGCACACGCACGCACGCACACACACAATCCTATTAGTAGTATGCTCCATCAGGAAATCTTAAAATGATTGATATTTAAAGTATTATCAGCTCAGGTGGAAGTGGAAAAGCTCCCATCAAATACAAATTTATACAATTGCATTTTTCCCTTCTCTTTCTTTTCCGCAAACCTGCTAGCCAGCTTCCTTTCTCTCTCTCTCTCTCTCTCTCTCTCTCTCTCTCTCTCTCTCCTCTCTCTATTCAGAGTCTTCCCCTTCTGTCTACCTCCCCTCATCACCCAGCCCCAATGTGTACACACACTCCACGGTCCCCCATCCCCACCCCCCATCTTTAGCGGTGTGAAAATAGAAAAGCATCTGAGGGTCTGGGCAGCCTATCAGTTTGCTAAGGTTCATTTTAGCGAATCCAGACATCCCGCACAGCAGGGGGAAAACTGCTGCATCTAGTGAAACAAGAGCATGAATAATTAAACCTCTGTTATTAATGAACTTCCAGTCGTTATGTAAATGAAACTGATTTCAAGTCGAATTTGTCAGCCTGAATTCTTTTCCTGTTCTCCCTTTGTCTAGGACAAGAACTCATCATAATGGACTTGATAATAAAACACTAGTAGACATGCTGTGTGCAGTGCCCATCTGAGTTAGAGCTTTTAGCGTGGTTAATTGATACAGTTACTCCAGAACAAGTCTATAAGGCATTTTGTATGGCTCTAAGTTTTCAGAGCCGCTCTTTTTCCCTTTGACAGGCCTGCCTATTCTTCGCAATACCTCATTATCATTTACCTTTACACGAGGGGTGGCATATAATTACTGCCTAGTAAATAGTTTCTTTTGCGATATCCATGATGTTCAAAGACAGCAGAGTTCAAAAAGGTCCAGGGGAAGGGAAGTCTGTAGTCTTCTGAGAATAGCAAATAGCCACCAGGGAGAGAAAAGAGAAGAAAAGAAAAAGGAATACTTGACAAAGCGCAAGACCACTAAGTACCAGTTGCCCACTCTTCTACCCTCAAGTGTCACTCATGCTATTGGTGGCATTGTCCAAGTGATACCCTGATGTCTGTGGCCACATATTTCAGCTGCATTGTTTAGATCCACCGTATTGTTTGTGAAGTCAGTCACTATTAAGGTGACAGCTTCAAATTCTACAATCTGATGTCCTGGAGTTACAAATATTTCACACAGCGTAAGAGCAGTAATTCCTTCAACAGAGAGCTACTTGGTGGTGTCATAGAGAAGTTACTGAGCTTAAATCTTTACATTTGAATTTGGAAAATACTTCTGTGTTATTTTTAGGGAAACGAATAAATTAGATATCAGAATTAGTACTTTGGATATGTGGCACACGGTTTTATTTCTGTAAGGCAATGTATTAGTAAGATAATGGAAATTAACTCCTATCATGTATGCCTGTCACACTCAAATAATTAATTTTGCTCCACGTTTAGAAGGAGGGAAAAATTCAGAACAAGTCATTCAAAACAACCCTCAATCTTTTCAGCTACCATGATGCTTGCTAATCTGGTAGATTTTTCAGTATGGAATCATAGTTCACAATAATATTAAGAACTAAAAAACTTCTTTAGACCCCACCAATATTGATGCAGCAGCTCCTAGGGAGTTTGCATCCTTGTACCGGTTATCTGCAGTTCTTAGGCATCATTGAAATGACAGAAGTGTCGCAGGCATCGTTTCCCTCTGCTGTCTTTTGTTATTTTGTAACATTGCTTTGTTTACAGTACCAAAGAATAAATATTATCCTAATCACTTTTGTCCAAACAAAGAAAAATGGGCATCTCAGCGTCTGCCCAAGTGATATAATCCACCCTTCAGGAGTCAGTCATGGACTCCCAACACACGTTTAGGTCACCTAAAGTATGCTAGACACAGGGCTAAAGCAATGGAAACAAAAATATGAAATGAGAACAATCATTTTTAAAAAGGGGGACAGAGGTCAATTAACCATATTTACAACTTGTTGTGAAAGGCGCTATGTATATGGTATATATACACTATATGTATGTGTGTGTGTGTGTGAATATATAGTGTACAAAAATGTGTAAATTGTCAGAGAAGGCAAAAGTAATTTAATTTGCCAAGAAGCCAGGAGACACGATGTTTCAGAGCATACCGTCCTCTCTACTTCGTCTAATGGCAAAATTTTATCTAGCCCGAGCCACTGTCAGTGTTGTCAAATGCAAGGTCTGGTTATAATTTGATTCCTTTTCTCCTGGATGCATTATGTAGCAATCTATGCCCCAATTTCCCAGCCAGCAAAAGGCACACAGTTATTCCAAAACATGTCTGATTTTCACAATGTCAAAGTAGAAGTCGAAGGTGTAGTTTAAACAATTTCAGTTCCCTGCGATTTCAGAGGGACGCGACCGGACCCGTGGTATCACCACAGGGACAGCACGATTTAATGTCTGGTGGTGCCCAGCTCGATCCTGCTCAAGGAACTGTCCCACAACATATGTCAGTTTCGCCTTGAAGAGGTTTTGTTCCCATTGTGCCTATGCTGACGTTGCTAAAACCACTGCCCGCTCTCGAATTTTGATAAACCCTGGAATTCCTCTGAGCCAATCTAGACCTAAACAAGTACCTACATGAAAAGACAAAGGCAGCCCAGTGATACATGCAAGATATGTGATGACACATAACATACAACGTCACACACGCAAACACACACACACACACAAATACCACGTCTTCCTACTTCCGATGGATAACAGGCTCATGGAGCCAGGAACTCTATTCATTCCTAGCCAACTCCAGAAGAAGTCATAAAAATACATAATCTGAAATTAAAGTCAATTAAGCTACGTCGCTTCTTTGGAAAAGTTAAAAGGAAAACACACATAAGTAATAGAAATCAATTATTGTATATTCCCAGGTCTATTCTTATAAGCTGGAGAGGTAATCAATCACTCCAGAGATTTCTACAAGGTAATTACTGTTTATTCTTTAATGATAGTACCGTCTTCCTCTTCTTCCTTCACACCAGCCTCCTGCAGCTGCCACCTCACAGAAAGCAAATAAGTTACAGTTGGAAAAAAAAAAAGGCTGAAAGAAAGTTGGTGTTCTGCATAATGTGAACAATAAGCCTGCTGACCTTCATCCCCTTCTGTGACCCGAGGCTGCAATACTTTATGGCCCATGCTGTATGTACACATCATAACTGCTTTTCAGTAATAAATGTGGCCGTGGCTTTGAGAGGACGCTGCTGCCTAGGGAGAATTAATGGGAAATATCTTTCTTGTGGATGTTTAGTCACTTAAAAGAACGAAGTTCGAAAATAATAAGCAGCTGAATAAGAACATGGGCCAATTAAGAATTTAAAACAACCAGCATCCAACTACGTCTCTTTCCCCTCTTTCAAAAGAAGGGGAGAGAAATAAAGAGTAAAAATAAATGCTGCTGCTATTACGGAGAGCCAAAAGCACTAACCAAGAGATTTCACAGCGCTTCAGTCAGAGCTAGGCTAATGAATATAAGTTACCTTAGCTGGTTTTAGCTGACTTTGAAATTAAAGTTCCAAACCCTTGCATGGAGGGAGAGCTGGATTTGAGCAAAATGGACTTAATAAACTCCATTGTGCGGTTAGATCCCTAGTGAGATTTCCTGCCCATCCATGACCAATCGGTATTATTTTTCAGTGACTGGTACTTTTGTGAGCAAGATTGGGGTTTCTGGGAGTGATTAGCACTTTTCACCATTGATTGACAGGTTCAAACAGAAATGAGACAATAGGAGGAGTCATTAGGAATTCAAATGTAAGGTTAGTGTTTGCAGGCTTTGCAACTGATTTTAATAGAAACAAAACTATATGTAAGGAAAGGGGTTAATGTTGCAAAAGTTAACTTATGAGGTATAAATTAATCTTTTCAATTTCGAAAAAGTTTTTCAGAATTGAAATTAATCAAAAACAATAAGGAGATAAAATAGCAATATTTTGGGCGTTCTTTCTAGAGATTTCTAATGTCGGCCAGGGATGCATTTAGCTCTTTGCTTTAGATATTTAAGACCCAAAGATCTAAAATTTTAGAGAAATCCTCAGTTGCAAAGGGTTTGATTTGGTTTTCTCGTAGGTGAAAAATCTTGTCGACAAAAGAATAAGTATTGTTTTTCTAAGAAAAGAAATATGATGAAGCTGTCCACTATATCCAGGGAAGATTCCTTAGGGAAATAATTATGGTGAATGATTCTAGCATTGACCAGTAATTGATAATTGGCCACAAATAATTAGGGTAGAATATATTTACTGGTGTAAATTATGCTAATAGCGCAGCCTCGTCCCTAGGTGCTGATGTTGGTTTCTTATAAGTAATTTTGTTTTAAATTCGCCTTATAAATGTAGCATACTATACTTGAAAATTTAATCTTGTTTGGCATCAAAGCAAAGGCAGATAATACAGAATTAAACAAGCCTAATCAAAGAAGAAAACTAAGATGAGCACCGTCATTTCTCAGGATGTTTTGGTAAGAGTGGACTTCTCGTGGGAAAAGAAGTTTCCCGGGACAAAAATGCACACAAACTGTGTTTTGAAAAAAGCAGAACCAAATCAGAGCCAAATGCGTGACTCGGAGTCACCTCACAGATCTGACTAGAAGCATTTCCAATACCTCATAAGCTGTTAATATTTAAAGGACGATAGCATAAATCCAATACCCTGTGCACAAAATAATCATTGCATCAGATTTTTATGCATATCCAGTGTGCAGCTCAACATTCAAGCTGCCTTTTTTGAATATGTTGTGACTAATTTATGCCAAGTTTTCATCAACCTAGCATTTTTCATTTTTCAATTGACATACAAAGTTCTGTAATTTGTGTGCTCAGTATGTTAATACACTGAGATGGTAAGAGAAGATCCAAGCATCCCGATCACAGAAATAAACTGTCAGGGGGCCTTGACCGAGGTGAAGGGTCAAGAAAAGAAGCACAAGCCAGTAAGTGGCTGGTGTTAGGATTTGTGTGGGTCCTTAATAATGCACACTGCCACAGCACGAGATGATTTCGGCCATTCTTTCTTAACCAATTGACCCACCATCTGCTCTACAATTTCCCTCCCAAATTTTAAGGCATGCTCTATAAATAAGGGGTTTTCACACTTTGCTGCAAATCGGAATCACCTGCGCATCTTTAAAAAATGCAGAGGCGTGGCTCCTTCCGCACACGCTCTGATTTCTTGGTGTGGGGCACAACCTAGGCATCAAGAGATTTTTCTAATCTCTGCAGGAGATTCTAACGTGCAGCAAAATTTGGGAAACGCGGCTGTGATGGTTTCTGCCTCGGTTTTTTCTAATTTGGTCGGAAGAGACACGGATGTCCTCTCTTACACATAGTTAAAAAGAAATGCTTCTCTGTCTTGCAGTTGATTTCAGACACACAGCTCCTTGATCTGCTGTCTTCTGAGAAGGATCACATCCCCGTACTCAGTGCTTCTGGCAAGCTCGCTTACTGCCTCTCATCTGCTCTCAACTTCTTCCTTATTTTCCTTTTTATACTCTTTCATCCCCTAAACTACTACAGACCAACCATTACCCCTTGGAGTTTTCAGTTCTTATCCAATTTCCTATCTTTAGCTCTCTTTGGTATCTTATCGCCAGTCTAAGCATGACAAAGTTTCCTTTTCAGTGTTACCTATTTCTTTCTCGTTACCCGAAAACCCACAGGCAGGCTCTACTCCTTCCTTGAATCTTCATTCAAGAACTAAGTTACGACTCTTAGTGATTTTTTATCTCATTAGAGTGGACTTCTCTGTTTCAGACTCTGGTTTCTGTCTCCTCCCAAAAGGCTCATTGGGGTCTGTAGGAAATGCTACTGTCAGACTTCTTGTCATTTCCCCTGCTCATTATGAACACGTCGCCAGTGTGTTTCTTAAACGCATCCTGTCCAATTTGTCTCCCTACTCTCTTTTCCCAGAACCTCCTTCAGTTCGAAGCTAACCCCAGAATTACAGGTGTGGCTGCGAGTATGCCTAGAGAATTGATAGCAACCCTCCCCACATGCTTGTATACCGAATGAATGTGCACAGAGGACGGTTCCACGATGACCAAGAGCCTCTCTCGATTTCCTAGAAGTCCTGTAAGCCTTAGAAATGCATTTGTTCCTCACCCCTGTTCTCCTTCCTTTCCTCAACGCATTTCATCCAGATTCCTACAGCTGACACTGAGCCAGGATCATCCAAAGGGTCAGGAAGCAGTACACAGAACTGATAGTTACATACATCTATGTCTGTGTTCTATTCTTTGTCAGATTATGCAAATTGTAGACTTGTTTGAGAAACCGTAAAAGGAATGAATGCCATTTTGCATTCCACCTAAAGGTCTGTTTCCCAAATAAACTGAGCTTTGTAAAATCCATCATCATCCTGGTTCTAACCCCCAAGGCTCTGAACACACTACTGCCTGTCTCCTCAGATTCTATACTCAAGCTTCTCCCTGGCCTCCCTCTTGCCTTTCTTGTCTCCATTATCCTGTTTCAAGTTCTACATTCTCATTTAGCAAAGTCACCGCCACCTTGTTTTTTTCTCAACTCCCTCTTACAAATTCACTTCTTGACTTGACACTTTTCTATGATAGCTTTTCAAATAAGTCTTCTTTCAGAGGAAAAGAAGCAAAAAGGTTTAAAAAAATTTTAATGTTTACTTATTTTTGAGAAAGAGAGAGACAGAGTGTGAACAGGGGAAGGCAGAGAGAGAGGGAGACACAGAATCCAAAGCAGGCTCCAAGCTCTGAGCTGTCAGCACAAAGCCTGATGCGGGGCTCGAACTCTCGAACTCACGAGCCATGAGATCATGACCTGAGCTGATGTTTAACTGACTGAGCCATCCAGGTGTCCCAAAAAAGTTTTTTTGTTTTTTTTTTAAGTCAAGGAAATATATACCAGTGAAGAGAACCTTACCTTCTTTCTGGATGCGCTGCATTTCTAAGTTATTTAATGCATATGTGTCACATGATTACATACGTCAATCCCGGATGGAAAAACAAGCTCAAAGTAACACACAAGAATGATAACTGCTCAAGAATCAGTAAGCAAGATTCAGTTGTCACAAAATGAGTTAACAAGTATCACGGTGAGTTTTTTTAAAAAGTGACTTCAAAAACTAGTACGGTTATTTTTAATTTGTCAATTTTAAATGAAGTCCTGAACATGCAGAGTTGTGTGTGTCTTAATAGAGAGAAGAGTGGTTTCTCTGAGTTCAGACTTGGGAATTGGGTAGATTTGTTTCAGTTCCTTACTGCAGTTATGTTAGTGGTATAAGCTTCAGCAAGCAATTTAACTTTTCATGGTCTGTTTCCTCATTGGTAACATAGAGGTGTAAATCTGATCGCATTTGGAGGATATTTTTGAGGTCTAAGTGAGAGAAGACCTGTTAAACACATTGCAGGGTTGAGACACAGGAGGAACTCTGTAATGGTTATTGGCCCTGTTACTACCAATGTGCCTTAGTATATCTCTTACCAAATATGTAGATATCTTTCCTATATTCCTTCAGCAGCTATGCTGTGATTCTTTTTTCAAACCACTCCAGATCCATCCTGGCTTTTAACATACCAACACAAAGAGATTTTATAATCTTTCTTAAATCAATACCTCAGCATTATTCAGCATTATGTATATTTTGCTCATTTTTCATATAAGAAAAATTTTAAATGGAAAACATTAATACTCCATGTGCTTTCAGTATAGTATATCTGTTATCAGCCTCTATAGCCACTAGATGTCAATACAATGTTTATCTGGGAAGTTTAATAAAGACTCATTAGTATCCTATTTAATGATTATGTAATGTATTCCTTTCGCAAGATACTGTAATATTGAAGGGTTTCAGAACATTTCACCATAATATTTATGGAATTGACTCCACTAACAACTGAAATACTTCACTTCATCCAGTTGTAAACAGTTGTTGAATAGAAACAGTTTTAAGCCCAAATCAAATTAAAATTGCTAAGAAAAATGTACATAGGCAGAATATAATTGCCCTAATTGGATTTTCTCCAGGTACTTTACTTGTAGAAACACAATGAGATCCTTATTCTTCATAAGTGGATAAGACCTACATTTTATATTTCACTTTAAAGGTAGCATCTTAACTTTTCATAGGTACAATAGTAATTCTGAGAGAGGAAATACTCTAAGGTATTTTTACACTCATTTCCTTCAGGATATTGGCTATTTTACTAATGATCTGGCTAAAGATAATTTAAATTCCTGTCAAAACTCAGCTTTGGAAGGCTTGAGTATTTACTCTTCAATCTTTAACCCTCAAATTATAGTCAATAACTTTTCCCTGAACATACTAAATAACTATTATTTTTGGAGCCTCTTACTGATGTAGAGAAATGTAATTCAAATCTCCTTTCCTTTGACATTAGAGTGTCATGACTTATATGTGAAACAGAGAGAAAAGGACCTCAAAACAAAATATAAAAAAAAAATCAAGCAAAGAAGAAAAGGAACCATATTGTCTTTGTCTGGGAAACTTATTAAATGTATTTTTGCTTAGTTTTTGTACAAAATTTTTTATATGTTTTTTTCTCTCAATATGTGTCATATAACCTATCTGTTCATTTTAGCCAAAAAAAAAAAAAAAGCTACCAAGAAAAGTTGGAAAATCTACTATTCTAAAAGAAATTTTTAGTCTAATCTTTAATCAAAATATCTCTTGTTATGTGTTCTGGTAGTATCCTACATTGCTAACCCCCAACCCTAAACAAAACTGTATTGTAATAACATTTTAAGACAGAAACTGAAATTTTAGGACAACATCAGGAAGTTTCTATTTTTCATCGCCTGCCTTTCCCCATCTACACTGCAGGTTGGCAATATTTTACATAAGATTATAATTTAATACTAAATATTTTAGGAAGAAAGAGAGGGTAAAAAATAGTGGAGAGGGAGGAAGGAAACTGAGGTCAAGAGGGTCTATCTGAGATCCACTCATTAATTTCCCAACCATTTTATGAAAATTCTCTTTACAATTAGGACCCCAGTGCCTGTCATGTGATGGGTTGGTGTAAGTAAATCAGACACGGAAAGGAGGAAGAAATGTTGATGTGGAAGGTGGAGGGAGTGACAGAGGGAATGGCATGTAGGCGAGAAAGATTTGTGTAGGTTCGGAATGTTGAACTGACCTAATTGCCCCCAGACTTTCAGCTGTGGTTCAAAAGGTGAGAATAAAAAGTGTCACCCCACTTTCAAGGGGGGACTAGCCCCTGGTTGCTCAGTGCGGTAGGTAGTAGGTGCATGAGCCTATGGAGCACTGGGAGTATGCCTAGCTGAGCTGAGATGTGCCGTGTATTAAATGCACACCAAAGTTCAAAGATGTGGTCTGCAAAAAATATGAACGATCTCATCAATATTTTTGTATTGATTATGCTTGAGATAAAATTTTGGGTTTATTTGGATAAATAAAAAATGTATTAGTAAAATTAATTTCACTTCCTTCTTTTGACTTTTTAAATGTGGCTAGCAGAAGATTTAAAATTACGTATGCAGCTTGCGTTGTATTTCCACTGGACAGCAGGGCACTACCCCACCCAGGAGGGCCTTGCTAACAGAGATCAAAAATGGTCCTGTGACCCTTACACTATCATTATCTCCATCTTAATATTGTAAGACTAATTAGAAAGTGAAAAATGGTTTGTAAAGGAGAAATTTAGGCCTGTCAAGAATAGCACTGTGGCATCTTCATTCCATCGAGCAAGGGATGTGCTTTTTCCCGACATCAACTCAAGCAAAGAGTTTCAAAAAAGAACCCTTTGTTCAGATGGAGACCAACACCTCATGCTAGGGTTGCTGAAACTCTTAGGCAACTGTCTCCCTGGTACATGGAGCTGACGATGGTTTGAGGGCTCTGAGAAAAACCACCTGGGCTTCTCACAGTTGGAGGAAGTCAAAAGCCGAATTAGTGGTGGGGGGAGAAGGGATAGCAAAGAGGTAGAAGGAAGAGATTAGTTCCGCTGTCTCTCGTGGAGGTCCTCACATGCGCAGGCTTGAATTGGGGAAGAGAAAGGAACTTGAGTTGGATGTGAAAGGAACACTGTGGGGGCATGTGGGTGACTCAGTCCGTTAGGCTTCTGACTTGGGCTCAGGTCATGATCTCAGGCTGGTAGGTTTGAGCCCCGAGTCGGGGACTGTGCTGATGCTGCGGAGCCTGCTTGGGATTCTCTCTCCCTCTCTCTCTGCCCCTCCCCCACTCGTGCTCTGTCTCTCTCTTTCTCAAAAATAAACATTGAAAAAAAATAAAAAAAGAAAGGAACATTTTGGTTTGCATCCAACTGTACTTTTTAATAGCTGAAAATGACACATCTAATACATGTAAAAGACCAAAAAAAAATCTATGGAATATGTCTGAGTTCAGAGGGAGGAAAAGATCTTTTACATTTCTTGTCTGTCTCCCCCCCATTAGAATTTAAGCTCCAAGAAGGCAGAGTTGTTTTGTCTGTTTTATTTTCACCTGCATAATCTAAGTAGCATAAAATAGTACTTGGCACATAGTAGGTATGCAATAAATATCGGTCGAATGGATGAATATATGAATCTGACATAATATGACTAAAGGCAGTAATTGGAGAGAAAATGCTTCCTTTTGTACCTTTATGGTCTAGCACATTCAATAAACGACACTTGTGTTAGGGAAAGCAATGCCTAAGTCATTTAATGAACATGAAGTGGCTGGTAGATAAGGTGAGGGATTGCTGGTCAGTTCAGCAAATGCAGTCCATCTTAGAAATTATAGAGTAGAGTCAAATCACCGCATGATGCTCTACTATCAAGAACTCTTTTAAATTTTCCTTGCCAACAGTCTCATATTAAGGTTTGTGGTGCTTAAAAGATTTCCAGTGTTTTAGAGTTATTGAACTTCTTTCAGTCAGTAAGATCCTTAGTGAAATTTCTTCCATCATTCATGGCCAATTACCTTTGTTTTTCAATTACTGGTCATTTTGTTTGAGATTGAGTTTTGAATGTGATGAACACTTTTCATCATTATTTTTTGTAGATTCAAGGAACAGCGAGAAAGATTGTAACTTTGACAAAGATATGGTCTCCCATCTGCACAGTTCCTAACCTTCTCTGACAAAACACCTTAGTAGGTGGTATGAGACTGCTGCACCGAAGACCGAGGGCCCAAAAGCAATCTGAGTCAGCATGCTTGGTTCTTAGGTTTCTAAGTCTTTAGGGCTCTATCTCTTTAGTTTCCTAGAGCTCACCGACATCGCTTTTTGTATCTCAAAGTCAAACAGGGTATGACAAAATGTTACACTTCCAGTTTAGAAAAGTTTGTGCCTGAACATTTTTCAAAAATGCACTCATGGCCATAACAATATACTCATGTCTGGGCACCTGAGTGGCTCAGCCGGTTGAGGGTCCGACTCTTGATCTCGGCTCAGGTCAGGATCTCATGGTTCGCGAGATCGAGCCCCGAGTTGGGCTCTGTGCTGACAGCGCAGAGTCTGCTTGAGATTCTCCAACCCCCCCCCCCCCCCGCCCCGCAGCCACACGTCCTCTGCTTGCTTTCTCTCTTTTTCTCTCAAAACAAACAAACAAACAAACATAATAAAAGTATGTACTCATGTCATATTCGTGACTTCTCTATTTCAAAGTATGTTAGAAGATGGTGATGATTATTTTATCTGGGTATGTGTACCTAGCTAAATCAGCTAAGATTATATGCATTATCCGTCCCTCACCTGAACACAGGTGGACCATCATGGTTTCCGTCACTTTGGTCCATGTCCTGACACCTCTTTCTCTTTCTTCATTGCCTGACATCTTTGTTAAAAGGTGACTACTCGCCTTTAAGTTCTATATGAGATCTGTCTCAAAAGATTTTTAAAGCATTTGTGCATATTTTAGAATATTTTATGAAAGGGAATTAGGACTCTCTATTTTTCTACTCCTTAAAATAAAAATATGAGCAATTGTTTCTCATTTCCATCATTTCATGGGTGGTGGGAAAAGAATGTTGCAACCTTTAATAATTTTGGAAATGATTTCATCTTTCTTAAGGAGAAAAACGCAAGACTCTGTCATGCTAGAAAGGGTACTCTATGAGAAGAGATGGGCAGAGAAATGCAAAAGACAAGGAAAGCAGTAAGGGATGAAGACTGGGGCAAGTGGATTCAAATGGATAGAAGAGGAACAAAATGTAGGGGTATCAGATTGTTGTCAACCTGGATTAATGGTGGCTTTCCTGAAGCAGATTGTTTAGAAAAATTTTAAGACTATTACAACCTGTATAGGAAAGAGTGCTGTGATCATGGTGCATGGATACACACAGAACCCACATAGTTTAATTATATATATATATGTATATATATATATATAGTATATATTTATATTTATATTATATATATAATTATATATACATATATATAATTTATTATCAAATTGGTTTCCATATAACACCCAGTACTCATCCCAACAGGTGCCCTCCTCATGCCCATCACCCACTTTCCCCTCTCCCCCACTCCCCATCAACCCTCAGTGTGTTCTCAGATTCACCACCAATGTCAGAGAATCCTAGCTATGTCAACACTGAAGAACTAGCTCAAAACTTATTTTTTTCCACTGAGAAAAGAAAACTCTTCCCCCTATGCAGTTAAGTTTAAAACAAATCTATAGTTTGGAAAGAACATAAGCCAGAAGGAGGGGGGGGAGGAGAAGAAAGAGGAGGAAAAGGAGGACGAGGGGGAAGAGGGGAGCCGAGGGAAGAGAAGAAGAAAGGAGGAGAAGAAGATCATTTGACTATTTCAGATTCACTTACATCTTTGAGGTCTCCATTATTATTTTTTTTAATTTGTTAACGTTTATTTACTGTTGAGAGATAGGGAGCATGAGCATGGGAGGGAGAGACAGAGAGAGGAGAAGACACAGAATCCGAAGCAGGCGCCAGGCTCTGAGTTGTCAGCACAGAGCCCGACGCAAGGCTCGAACTCACAAACCGCGAGATCATGACCTGAGCCGAAGTTGGACGCTCAACTGACTGAGGCACCCAGGCACCCCATTCATTATTATATCTTAAACTACTAAGAGAGCTTGTATTGATGATTGGTGGGCTACTCTAAGTTTAAAAAAAAGAATTATGGAGAGTACAAAAAGTGTTAGAAATCTAGGAATAAGGCAAATATTCTTCCAGCACTCAAAAAGAGGAGGAAAAGATGAATTGTATTTACCATGGAAGCAATGGCTTTTCTCCTCTCCAAAGTGAAAATTTCCACCTATACTCCCTCTTGTCATGCATGCCAAGATCCTTCCTTCTTCTCTCACAAGACAAATTTACTGAAAGAATAGTATGACCATTTACCTTCCATTTTTCTTCTTCTATGCTTCTTAATTCCTTACAGTGATTCCATTTAATTCCACTGGAATCTTACAAAGTTCCTACTCAAAGAATTGCTAAATGTCCAGTTTGCAGTGCATCATTCAACATCTTTCATTACACTTTCTTTCAGGTGACATCATGTTACTTTAATGTATGAGACCATATACTTTCTGGTAGTCATCCTATATCTTCCTCAAGCTCCTCATCTGGCCTCTCCTGCTCTGACTATAAGTATTCTCCTAGATTCTGTCCTCATTCCAAATGTTTGACTTCAGAAACATTCATGACAACCATGAATTAAACTATATTTTTTGATGACCAATACTCAAATCTACCTGCCTAGCCTGGACCACCTAAATGTTGACCTTGGGTTCCAGCTACCCACTAGAAATAACCATGGTTGTCTTACACATACTTCAGTTCAATTTGTCCAAAATAAAATATATGTTCTGTGTTCACAGACATGATTTTCCTTTTGTTCTCTAGATTGGTCAGCCATTCCTGGTGACCTGCTCTTGAACCAATATTCTGTACCCACCATACATTTTACTATGGTTTATGTGTGACATATAATAGGCACAACAACCCTATGAGATGGATTGTGATGCCCTTTCTGCAGATGAGGAAATGGAGGCACTAAGAGGTTAGGTTTCTTGTTCCAAAAAAAACACTAGGCTATTAATTTGTAGTGTCAGAATTCCTACTGACATCTGTCTTGGGAGACAATCACATTTTTGTGTGATCCTGAAAGAAACATGGATGAGGAGAGGTAGGTTTATTCTGTTTCTACAGAAGACAGAACTGGAACAATGAATGGACACTGTGAATCCAGATTTCAACAAATTTGTCAAAAAACTTCTTTTAAAAGTGGCATTGTGGAGAGAAGTTTCCAGGCAAACTAATGGCTTTAGACGCAGGACTGTTGCAGAAAACTCTTTTAGATAGAGAGGAAATTTAGATCACAAAAACTCCTAAAGTTCACAAAAACTCCTAAAGTATTCCCTGGAACTGCCTCATTTGGATAATAAATTCAATAGTCTGCTTCTTAATCACATGAAAGACTAAACAGATACACACAGAACGTTTAATAAATATACTGCCTATTGGATTACCAACGGACTGTGTACTGAACAGTCTCAAGTCGTGAAAACGTAGGTAAAGCTACCATTTTAAATAGGAAAAAAGGTGTGTTCTTTTCTTATTTCAGTGGTTCAGCTGCTTTAGGTCATGTCCTGCTCTCTGTCTTTGAAAAACAGCTACCACAACTGCTGCAAATATTTGTAAATGACCCATCCCTGTAATGTAGTTCTAGCTGTATAGCATCATGTGGTGTGGTTTCAACAGGAAGAGGGGTGAAAAGGGTCAGTGTAATAAATCTGACACTGTGATGTGAAATTGAAGAGAACATTTCTTGTATTTCTGGGTATGATTTTTGCTTTTTTCCCCACAGGTGCAATACATCCGCATTTTACATAGTTTGGGTTTTCGTTTGTTTTTGTTGTTTAAGGCAGACTTTCATCTAGTTTTTATTGTTTTAATCTCTGCTTTTGGAAAGGGTCTATGCTTAACACTTCGAATCATGTGGTAATTATTACTCAGGAGAACTGGTAAATCGGGGCAAGGGGCAAGAGGAGTCGTCATGTCCAACTAAAACCATAGTGGGGAAAATAAGAAAAGTGAGGAACTAGATAAGAAATGCCAGAATTCCAGCCTGTGGCCAGGCAGGCTGGGCGATATGCCCACGGCTCCAGCTGATTCTGCGGAGGCCACTGGCAGGTGCCTACAATAAGACTGTTCATCCCCTTTAATTAGCACCTCATCACTTGCAGCTTGGTGTCACCCAGCTGGCTAGAGCAAGATGACACCTCCAGCTTGAACCGGGCTCCATTCCATTTTCTTGGGGCTTTTGGAGACATGTGGTGCTTTCTTCAAGTGCAGCTGGTGCTGGCACTTTCATTGTAAATTTAAATCTCTGTTTGGAAAAAGGTGATAAGAACAGTTTGTTTCAAGTCCCTGGGGTGTAAGCCTTAAGCAATCCCCAGCAAATACATTCAAGGCTCCTTCTGGTTTGATCAACTACAATTTGTAGTCTTATTAATAGTAGCCGTGTTCAGATTCTCCTTAATGATATGCACCTCAAGGAAGTCTCTACATGGGCATCACTGTTTCTCTGTGGTTCAAAGTTTGTGCTGATTGCTTTTAGCATCTTTGGTGGTGCTTGTTGATCAGTGCAAGGTATGAGAAAAATACTGGCATCTGCATGCATTTATTTGAGATTGTTTTTCCTCGTTTCAATGGGACAAAAATGGGAGACTTACTAGATGCGTTCCATTTGATTGCAGTTCTTCAATAACACAGGTGCTCATATCTAAGGCTGCACAATGAACATGCAAGAACTTCATGTTTGCTGTGTTTCTAACCAGTACCCACTATCAGTATTTAACTCATTTCTTTATAAATTATCTGGATGTGCATTGTGCTGGGAAGTTATTATATAAATAACATCTTTATCTATTTTATAACCAATTTGTATATCTCTTGGCCTTGGTCCCCAGGGTTGGAATTGTTGATGAAAGTATTTGTCTTTTCTTTGATTTCTTCATAAACTTCTTTATATGGTCTTTAGGCATCTGGTAACTAAAATTGGGAGATTAGGAATGAAGTAGCTCAAATTAAAATTACTTCATTTTTCTATAATATTCGGGGCAACCTACCAGATAGCTTTATTGATTCTCTCAACTTCAAGATTACCCTTTTAAAATTATCATTACGTGTCCTAATAATACCTTAAATTGTATGCATGGTATTTTCTGGACATTATCTTTATTTGGTTCTCATGACAATTCTAAACTTTATAGGTAAGGAAACTGAAATTCACACAAGCTAAGTTGTGGGCTGGGGTCACCCAGCTGATGAAAGAGTTGTCAGATCCCAAGCCCAGTGCCTGTTCTACAACACGAGGCTGAAACCCACTAAGCGGCTCTAGACTGATCTACTTACCTTTATCCAGAATTTCTTGCCTAGTAAACCACCAACAAAGGCAAATAGGAACCCTTAGGCATTAGCAAGGGCCCCAGACATTATCAACCATGACACCTTGGCCTAGTAATTGAACTTCTCCAACTCTAGTTTAGTATTTGTAAAACATTCAAAGTCATACCGCACTCGCATAAGAGGGCAAATATGTAGCTTGGTAACTGCTCATTAACTTCATTTCTCATTTATACTGGAAATCTAGATGCCTGACCTAATGTTACTAGGTGAGGCTGAAATAGTCTCAGTTGTTCAGTTAAGAACTATATGATGTTGAACTTGACAATTCGTCCTGAAGCAGAATACTATTTCAAATATAAGTTTTATTTTACAACATATAGTGTAAGACTACCCTACCTCTGTATAAAACAGATGAGAAATATTTTTCTAAAGAGAAGAAGGTCTAGGTAAACATATTGGGGAAAGGAAGTATGCAGTTTTTAAAACTTTACATAATTCATAATGAAAATGATAGGCTAGAAGTAATAGCTAACCCTTATTACATAACAACTAAGGGTTTTTTAATAAAATTATTTTATCTTCACAATAAAATTATCTGAGGTATAGTTTTTATTAAACCAATTTTGCAGATGCAGAAACTGAGGCACAGAGTCAAGGCCATCCAGTGCAGAAATTTATACCAGTCTGTTGATAATGTTCACATGCAACCAGGGCAATATATTGCCTTAAAATAAATTAACTATCACTTCCAAGAGTAACTATTTGTCAACATACAGATTACAGTAATGAAGAGATGCTCTAAACTTCCGTATTCCCAGATTAGAACTTTTGTGTATTTCAGCATTTATGTCCTGTCTTTACTTGTTAAAAATCAGTCATTGTCAATAAAACTACTCATTAAAGTTGAAAATAGATACAAATTGAAGACATTTAATTTGAACTTTGGATAACACTAAAAATGTTTGTTCATTAAGTATTTTCCAGTTATTTCTATCAGTGTCTGGTGACAATTATTTTAAACATGTTAAAAATAAGTGTAGATATTGGCCAATAATTTGTTAAGATAATAAAGGAGCTAATTGAGACTTCTAAACTAAGAAACCCAACAAACTGTCAGCAGGGAAATAATTTCACAAAAGTCAAGCTTTAGAAAACAAAACTTTCCAATTCAAACTCTGTGAGATGTAAAATCCCATGAGATTATTCCATGAGAAATATTTTCCCTATGAAGGTTATGCATTAATTCCATAAAGAGAGAGAAAGAAATTGGAAGAACACAATATTCAATATCACCTTTATTTTTTGTAATGTTTATGTTTGAGACAGAGAGACACACACACAATGTGAGGGGGAGGGGATGAGGGGCAGAATCTGTAGCAGGCTCCAGGCTCTGAGCTGTCAGCCCAGAGCCCGATGGGGGCTTGAACCCATGATCCATGAGATCATTACCTGAACTGAAATTGGATGCCTAACCAACTGAGCCACCCAGAAGCCCCTCAACATCACCTTTGATACTCTAGTCTTCCCTTTGACGTTGTTTCCACTGTCATTGGTGGAGGTTGCAGGGTGTGCCGCGGCTCTTAGCTCAGAAGTCCCTGGGCAAATGGGCAATTGCCTGGGGCTGCACCAACTCTGTCAGCCTGGAGCCTTCTTCCCCCTGAGTTGGAGGAGGACCAACAGTTGTGTTTTGTTAATCTGGGTAACCTCATTTTCTTCTCATTTAACTAGTGGGAGTTAATTGAACTGCCTGCTGAGATCTCTGGCACATAGCTAAATAAGGTAAAATGAGGTTACAGTGTTCCCTAACCCACTTTTGGCCCCATTTACAGTATGGACTGGTTTTCAGAGGGTCAGAAAACACTTTGAAAAAGGCAGATTGCATCCAACGACTTCATAGTTACGCCTATGTAGATTCTTGTTCTCCTCCTCCTTAACTCCACCCTCCACCCTAGATATTTAGTCCTTCCCTGTTTCTTCCTTCCGTCTCACCCATATCCACTTCCCATCTTTCCAAGCCAATTAGCACATTTTCAGGACCCTCCCACATCGATGTGTCCCGTGATGCTTCCAGACACACAGTGTCCACACTTCTGTTTTCTGTAGTTCTTTGCCTCCTAACAGTCCTTGCTAATCCCTCCTTTGGCCTGCAAAGACTGTATCCGCACAAGGTTAAATGTTGCTTTGGGGAAAAAAAAATCCAACCAACATACTGCTTGTATTATTTAAAAATATCAAGCTGTTTGATATTTTAGCAGTGCTATGAGTGCATTAATTATTTGGGCTTTGGTAGAAACAGGTACTGGTTATTTCTGACATAAAGAACAGAACACGGCTTGCGCTAAACAAACAAAAAGTTGGAATAAAGCATTGCATGTTTCTGCCTTGTCTTCCCTTGGAAAAATGCTAATGGAGGATTTGTTGCAGTATGTCCTTAAAAATGCATATTCTTCTTTTACTACCCAAGTAATACATGTTTATTCGAGAGAAAAAATAATTCAAAAATACATAATCACTATCTTTTTTTTTCTTGTTTTGAACTTGCACATAGTAATTATTAGAAAGAAATGAGGCAAATAGCTATTTATACCTTGTTTGGTGTGCTTGATTCTGAAGATGAACCCAAAGTGCCTGAATTAGCCAGAAATCTCCACTTCGCACTGTAAGAATTCACTGAGTATTTTCCCTTTACTTTTCAACAAATTTATTATTGAAGTATAGTTAACATGCAATGTTATATTAGTTTCTGCTCCTTTAAACTCATGTTTCTTTTTTTATTTTTTTTATTTTTATATATTTATTATTATTATTTTTTTTAGACAGAGAGAGACAGAGCATGAGTGGGTTAGGGGCGGAGAGAGAGCAAGACACAGAATGCAAAGCAGGCTCCAGGCTCTGAGCTGTCAGCACAGAACCTGACGTGGGGCTCGAACTCATGGACCGTGAGATCATGACCTTAGCTGAAGTCGGACACTCAACCGACTGAGCCACCCAGGCACCCCTAAACTCATGTTTCTATCTCTGTCAGTGCTTTATGCTAGTAGAATAATAGCAATTATAAAACTGATGAATACATCTTTGCTTCATATTTATGAGCACAGCAGATATTAGCTAGTGTTTTCTTTCTAGATGTGATATAAGTAATTCCTTCCTATTAATTATCATTTTAAGCCTTACACCTACCACCTACATCATACACAACCTTGTCTTTTATATTAAGCACATGGAGACTTATTATATACCACTCTCTTTTTATCTAAATTAATCATTATATATATATGTATATATATATATTTCTGTTTCTGTTTCTATTTCTATTTCTATTTCTATCTATGTTTGAATTTACCTAAGTTTGTGGGTTATTCTTCTTATTTGGCTTGTCTCCAAACTTACTATAGAAAGTTGATTATCATGTGACACCACAAGGAGGAACAGACTGTCCCCAGGACCTGGACTCACCAATAAAACAACTCTCATCAGGTGTGTGTATGCGTGTGTGTGTGTGTGTGTGTGTGTGTGTTTAATGCTTAAATTTATTTATTTTGAGAGAGAGAGAAAATGAGAGAGAGCAAGCAAGAGGGGCAGAGAGAGAGGGGAACAGAGGATCCAAAGCAGGCTCTGTGCTGACTGCAGAGAGCCAGATGTGGGACTGTAATTCACGAATGGAACCATGAGATCATGACCTGAGCTCAAGCAGAGGCTTACCTGAATGAGACACCCAGACGCCCCTCCATCAGGTGTTTTAAGAAACCTGAACACAAATGTAATGGGAATGGCATAGAGTTACTCCTAAAATTATGTCAACTTTCTGTTCTGTGGAACATTCTTTAGACCTTTAAGTTCAAATTAGGAGTAATCAGTGCCTTTCATATTCAATCTTCTTTAACTCATTTTTTTTTTAAATCATGGTTGTTACATCTTAACATGATAGAATAAATGAATCAGTCAGGAAGAGTAAAAAGCAGCCAAAAGAAATGTTCAATCACCTTTGTGCATTTAGAAACATTGAAGTATATTGACAAATAACAGAATATTCCTGGGGTAAATTTAAAAGTGGGGGAAGAGCAGAAATATATATATATATATATATATATATATATATATATATATATGTGTGTGTGTGTGTGTGTATGTATATATATACACACATACATATATATATATGCCAACTGTTACCTGATAGGTAACTATTTCGATTTAAGGATAGTCCATTCTTTTAGTGATAACCCTAAATAAAACCCAAACCTGCATAGGAATATATATTCTTTTCCGGAAGAAAAAAATAAGTTTTAGCAATGTATAAATGGAATCAAGAAGCCAGGCATGGTGAAGTCTTACCCACATTTCCACACACATACTCTCAATCACAGGATGATTAGAGTGCAAAAATACGAGAGATGTTGACCAGGTTATTTTTTACATTGGATGTAACTTGAAGTTTGAGTTTAAACAAGGTATTTTCAAGCATATTTCCTTTCATAAAACGTTTAAAAGACATATGGAAATGGAGACACATGTTTAACAATTATAAGATAAGTTCATTTGAAACTCTTTAGAATAAGACTGAAGTTTTCTAAATCATGGTGTCTCTGATTTTCAAAAGACTAAATCAAATCCCCCAAAGAAAGCAATTGTGATGGAGTTAATTAAGACAACTTTGTGGCTATATTTGATCATTTTTAAGGAGTATAAGTTTCTAAAGGGTATAGGTTTTCATGTTTTAAATTGTGTGGGTCTTCACTATGAAAGGGCCAGTTCCCCATACCAGATGTTTTTGTATACCTGCCAGGGGCTACTTATACACGCATAATGTAGGGGACTAAATCCCCTGATGATCTGGCTGTTATAAATTTAAATTTAAAAATAAATTTGGGGGCGCCTGGGTGGCGCAGTCGGTTAAGCGTCCGACTTCAGCCAGGTCACGATCTCACGGTCCGGGAGTGCGAGCCCCGCGTCGGTCTGTGTGCTGATGGCTCGGAGCCTGGAGCCTGTTTCCGATTCTGTGTCTCCCTCTCTCTCTGCCCCTCCCCCGTTCATGCTCTGTCTCTCTCTGTCCCAAAAATAAAAAATAAAAAATAAACGTTGAAAAAATAAATTTGAAGACTAATTGATCTAAGTCACATAACAAAATTCAAAAAATACACCTGCATTTCCTTGTTAGCCTTGTGAAACCTAATTATTTAAAGAGCATTCTTTTTTTTTTCTTTCTCTCTTTCTTTTCTTTCTTTCTTTCTTCTTTTTTTTTTTTTTTTAAATAGCACTTGCTTAAATCTTAATCTCTTTTCTAGTTCAAAAGACTGATTGGACCACAGAGGAGCAAAACAGCTTGCCCACGTCAACAGATCATTTTATTTGGGCTCCAGGTTTCTGAATGAACTTCCATACATGCCCTTGTAGACATCTGAACTCCATAAATCCACAGGTGTTTAAGGAGCCCTAAAGGCTGGGTCAGATAGCAGACTTGTTCCACTATGACTTTATAAGGATTTCGTACTGTGTAAACAACACGTGCAGGGATTTCTCTTTACTGCTGGATAAAACCAGTAGCAGGAAGAGCCACTTTTAGTTTTCTTCCTTAAACAATGATGTGGTTCAGTTTTATTTCCATTATGAACTCTGTACAGTAGGTTATCTTGTCCACAGTGTAGGTAGCATTTTCTTTCTTTACTTCACAAACAGGATGATTTGGCACAAAGCCTCTTTAAAAGGAAAAAAAAAATAGCCACCTTAGAAAATGTATTCTGTTACAATGATATTTCCATCTTCCCATGTACTATACAAAGGAAGAAACTGTGAAACGCCCAAATATCATTTATTTGTTCTTCTTTAAAACTAGAAAGCTTGCTTATCTCAGATACCCTTTCCATAACAGAAATCTGAGTAAAGTTAGTATAAGCATATAACAGATTATACCCAGAAAATGCCTGAAAAATCCAGTTTTGTTTTACTTTAGAATAATGCCAGCGGTGCCTGGGTGGCTCAGTCGGCTGAGCGTCCGACTTCAGCTCAGGTCATGATCTCACAGTCTGTGAGTTCGAGCCCCGCGTCGGGCTCTGTGCTGACAGCTCAGAGCCTGGAGCCTGCTTTGGATTCTGTGTCTCTCTCTCTCCCTCTGTCCCTCCCCTGCTAACCCTCTGTCTCTCCCTCTCTCTCTTAAAAATAAATAAACATAAAACAATTTTTTTAAAGAAATTATGCCAGAAACCGGATTTAGACGACAAATTCAGAAAGAAAACAAAAAGCCTCACAGAACACTAAATATACAATATGCCTTGAATGATAGGACAAACTATAATATTCAAATGTCTCTCTATAAAACAGTATTAGTTCAGCGTAGACCGGGAACTTGAGTCTAAGGAAGAGAAGCAAGGAATTGAAATGAGGGAAAATATACTTGAGGAGCGAAAATAAGGTTACCTACCTTTGTGGCGTACAGTAATTAGAAACTGGGGGAAAAATCAAAATCATTAGGGGATTTTCAATATCAGAAGAATTTAGAGGAAAAAGATAAAGGTCTACAAGAAACGGTTGTGTGAAAAGTCATAATTAACCCAAATAAAAAGCTTGGAGTCTCCATGTTGCTCCTGTTCTAAGATTTTAAGTGATTTTAGAAATGTGTTTATGATAAAAGTTTTCTGTCACCTATTAAAACGGTATACTTTGAAGTGTATTTGATATCAAAGCAGAATGAAAACATTGAAATGTTCCTTGATATGGTCTAAATGCTATGTCTGTGCCTTGCTTTAAATGCAATGTTTTATTTTTAAAAATAAGTTTCTAGGATGCCTCAAGATCAATGAACACAAGTCCCCTAGGGAAATGATAAGTTTTTAGATGACATTGCTATAAAGTACACACAGGTATCAACACGTACCAAAGAGTCTTGTGACCTTTCCGCATTAGAAGGTTGCTGAGGAAGACTGCCCCTGCCTCCATGAAGAATAAACAAACATTTGGGAAAGAGAGAATCAGATCCACTCAAGGAAACATTGATTAGCAGTCCAGCCTGATTCACCTATCAATGAATCATGTATAAATGATGAATCAAGTGAGCGACTGAAGATCAAAGACCATCAGCACGTGAAAGTAAAGACTCAGAGTTAACCTCCACGTGAGATTAGACATCTACTGAGCCAGCGCCTCTGCCCTCCCTACAACACCCCTCCTCATGCTTTGTGTGCAGTACAGCATCAGTAGTTTTCTAATACCTTCTATATTTAAGCCACTGAGCAAGCTTTCTCATGAAAACGTGCCTAAATCCTTCCTTTGAACATCCTCAACAGGAAATTGTAATTTCTGAGAGGAGTTTGGTTTTGAAAACAGGCATGAGTTATTTGTAGCCTTGTTCAGTGACTCAGATGAGTAAACAAACCAAACAGTCCACATGTGATCAAAACCCATGTGTGCACTCCCTTGGCCTTCACCGCACTTTAGTGACATCATCTGTTTATAAGGCTGATCTTCCCACTAGACCACAAGCTTCTCAAGGTCAGGAATCAAGCTATTGCCATCATTCTATTTCAACTCCTAGCACATTGCTCATTGGTTGAAAAGAACTCATTTTTTTTTTGTATGGTCCATAAATTGCTTCTGAAGGTATTATTCCAAAAGAGAATCATAAAACATGAATATCTTTGTGTTAAGCATTAACTATTTGGATGAAAAAAACATACATGTTCTGAAATTTAAAAGCTAAATCCCTTTATGTATAGGTCAATGCAGAATATCTACTATAAATTGACAAAATTTCAATACAGTGCTGATAGATGCAAATTCTTTAAAATGGATGTCGTGTTATATATCCTTATTTCTTTTTTTTTTCTCCCCGAGTGGCATGTATAACTCTGAACTCATCCCTCGCTTCCAGAGTTAAAGAAACCTTCCTTCATGCCTTTTGTTCATTTGGAGAACACATGAAAGTGTATTTCTCATGCTCTGCATATATGAGTTGGAAAATCTACCTCACATTTGGCAGATTTATGAATGAGAAATTTCTAATTCCATTTCTAATTCTCATTTAATTTCTAATTCTAGTTTGTGATTATTGATTCAACAGGGGAACAGTAACTGCACCAAAATGTACACCTGTTTGAAAATGTCTTAAGACTTTACAAAGGAGGCAGGAAGTGATAAGACTACCAGATAGAAGGAACAGGCAGGCTAATGGTTGTATCAGTTTAAAGTCAAGAAAAGAAAAGGGTCTAATCACACTGAAGTTCTAGCAGTAAAAGTCCATTTAAAGATATATTTGAAAATGGGGACGAGCGCCTGGGTGGCTCTGTCAGTTAAGCTTCTGACTCTTGATTTTCGCTCAGGTCATGATCTCACAGTTCCTGAGATCAAGCCCGCCAGCAGGCTCTATGCTGACAGTGCTTAGGATTCTCTCTCTCCCTCCTCCATACTCTGTCTCTCTCTCTCTCTCAAAATAGATTAAAAAAAAAACATAAAAAACTAAAATGGGGAATGTTGCTGAAGTACAAAGGAACTAAAGTTGTATACGCAATAACATTGTCAACTCCCACGAGCATTCAGTTATGTTCCAGAGTTTGAGGCAGAGGTTATCCAAATACACATTTACTGAAAGAATGGACAGGCTGAGGAGGAGATACAGAAAAATGTACACAAATGTCAGTCTAAAGTATGTTTCCTCACAAATACTTAGAAACTGCTGGGGTTTTGTTGTTGTTGTTGTTGTTGTTGTTGTTGTTGTTGTTTTAGCTACACATGGTAATATCTTTATTCAATGCAGTGCAATAGTTCAGTAAAGAGTACGTGTGTTTTGTTTGTTTCCAGGGGGAAAAAACTGCCAATCTCCAGTGATACTCCTTTCATCTTTTTTCTAATCTAATATTTTGATTCTATTTATCTAATAGGTTGAAAACTCCCATGACTTTGCACAGGTGGTTTGCACTAATTAAAAAAAGAAAGAAAAAGAAAAGAAAAAGGTAAATGTGGAACACACATAAAAGGCATTTTTACATAAATGTCTCTGTAAAATGACCAAAGAAGTGAAGAACACTTTAAATTCCATTCACTTTTTTCATATCAATTTTCAAGTAGATTTGTGTATGTTTCATAAGTTCAAAATTCAGTTAAATGTAAAGAACTTTATTCTGATAATGACAGTCTATTGACCGAGAGCGCATGAGAATGAGAAATGTAATACAACCTAGAAATACTTAGATTGTTGCTAGAGAAAAATGGGCTATAAATGAGGGATTCTTGGGCCCAGACGTGCTATAGTATGAATGTGTTTCTAATCATTGAAAATCATCACCGTGCAATATTTAAACTAAGAATGCTGCATTTCTAAACTTGGAAAAACTGATCTCATGTGAACAAAATCGTCCTCAAAATTGGATATAATGTTCAATAATCTGAGTTCACAAAGACGTTTTAAACAGCAAGGCATTTAATGTTGCCATCTGAGTGCACGTAGATCCGAAATTTGCTGATGCGGGAGCCGGTGAGCACACTTCCTTTCTGGATTTCTTCCCCATCCAGAAACAGAACAGGAAGGTCATTTGTGGGGCTGGGGGGACCGAAGAGTATGTGTGCGAGTAGTACGAAATGACTTACTTGGATTATGATCTCTTCGGACATCGAGCATGTAATGCATATTTTTTAATCTAGAAAGAAACAGAAAATATATGTAAGTGATACAGCCTGCAAAAAAAATAAAAATTCTTTTTAAACTATATATGTGTGTGTGTGTGTGTGTGTGTGTGTGTGTGTGTGTCTGTGTGTGTGTGTATACACATACATATATATATGACACTAATACTAGTGAGAAACACCCACATCTAATTGTTATATGCTCCTCTAACCATTACAAGAGGCAAAGCCATTAACCTCAAGGAGATCTGCGAACTATATTTCAGGAGCAAACAAACAAAATCCTAAAAAAAAAAATAAATGCGATAGCCAAGCAGATGAAGTTATCAGGTTTCCCTGGATGTCACAACACAGGACAGTGTATTACTAAACCACTGGCCAAACTTCTAGTGAAAGAGTATTTGCTGTCTATCAAACGTAGGCTGATGGTTGCAATAAATACTTCTCTCCATATATCACTGGCTACCTGCCTATCTGTAATTTCAGGCCTTTTGAAATTTTATCTCATGAAATATTAAGATACGCTTGTTCTCTGCTATTTTTAGGCCTGTTTCTCAAAAGTGTTCTATTTGTATAATACATCAAAAAAGAAGACAGTGGCTGTGTGTTTCTTCCCTTTGTTGGGATATGTGGAAGGAAGGGAGTGGAAGTTATTTTGGGCATGAGTTTGTCTCTGGTCAGCTGAAACACAGCAGTGAAGTAATTTCCATTTAAGTCTTGGCTTCGCCACTCAGTTCGTAATAAGCCAGAAGTATCCCACGGAAATCAGAACACAAATCCCTAATGGTTGCCAGAGAAGACACAGAACATCAGAAGAATTACATTTATAAGGTAGAGGGAGTGGTCAGTGGTCTTTCACAGCACAAGCCAGCAGCCTCATCAGAAGTTAGGGTTGGTAGATGCTATGTACTTGTTCAAAAATCTCACAATTGTGTAAAAGATGGTGGTAGCTGGGTGGGTTGTTCTCAATCCGGTTCTTGATGTGAAGAAAATAGGAGGAATTCCTGGGTGCGAAGGACAAGATGGAGGCACTTTCTGAAGCAATTTTACATTAATAGCTCTCTTCACTTTTAAATGAGCTGAATAGCGAAAGGGAGTGTCAACATTCCCCAACTCACGTCTCCTTCGTGTTTTGACAATGTTCCCTGACCTAATAGCATCAAGTTTTGCAAACTCTCTTGCCTAAATGGCAGTTCTGCATATTAAGTTAGCTCTGTTTTGCTAGGGTGTCAGAATCTTGCTGATTTTCACTCACTGATGTGGAAGACTTGCTTCTATCAATCAGCAACATCCTTAGCAATTTATCCATTTCGTGTAAACTGAAGCAAGATATGGTGTCCCATTTTTAAAATTTTGTGTATACTCATCGTTTTTAAAAGTGTAATCTGGAGGCTCTGAGCCCCTCTTCTAAAGGTGGATGATTTACTTTTGAAATCGCTTTTCCCTGGGCAAGATCAAATGCCCATGCGCAAACCAAATCCATAAAGTAACTTCCCCATCATCTGCAATGTGTTTCATGGGGATAAATAATATGGTCACACAATTTTCCTGGTGGAGAAAACCTTAAATATCACCTATGACATTTATTTCATGTCACCGCAGAGGAACATGACATTCATTTCTTGTCACCGCAGAGGAAACAGAAGCTCAGAGAAATTAAGTAACTTTCCTAAGAGAGAGTAAATCACACTTTGGTGGTGGGGTACGGGCTGGCACCCAGAAGTTTTCATCCTTAATCCAGAATTCTTATCTGAATATTTACAAACGTTACTCTAAAAAGTGTACATCACAACTTCTCTTTTACAAATTTCCTCTCCCTCTTCTCTCTCTCTCTCTCTCTCTAGTTCTCCAGTTTTAGTTTTTCTTCATCTTGAGAGATTTAGAATCAACATTTCTGTTCCTGGAATACTTTGTTTTAATACATTAGTTACCTTTTTTTTTCAATGCCTGTGCTCAAGGCCATCAATAGCAAAAGTGTTCAGAACTACACATTCCATATAATGAAACTGCTAATCTACACTACCATTTTTTTACTTAACAAAATTAGTCTGCCCATGTAAACCCTGGGTAGGCAAGTTGGCACTTAGAACACAACAGAGAACCACATTTGTGACATAGAAAGATAACTATTAACTCCTTTTAAGCTTTCAAATGCCTCAGAAATGTTGGAGCAAAGGATCTAAAAACTGCAGATCGTATTCAAATGAATCAGGATAGAGCAGATGGTTGAAGAAGGCACACAAGCAAGAAGGAAATCTCCTGTTCTCCCTTTCTGATTGCTTTGCCCACAGAGGAATAACGATTCAAAGAAAATCAGTAATCATGGCGGATGTCATTAGCATATTCCCAATAAGGCAGCTTACATAAAAATTCCCAGAGAAAAGGAATGACTGCTTGAAGATCAATGTGCAAAGAGCACATTTCCAGCTGCCTGCCTTCTTCTAAAATGTGAGCTATTTAAGACTTTTAAAAATTAAAGTTTGTAAAAGATATGGGCAAATACTGAGTGTTGTTTAAATTAATAATGATGGTTGTTATAAGCAAAATAAAACAGGTATATTTGCAAGTGGTCAATGATTAGAATGCTTTAGTATCTTATCCTTCACATTTCTTGATCAAATTCCACTTGGGCTGCAACAAAGTCCAAAGACTTATTAAAATATTGAATATCCCTTTTCTTCTCACCCCACTGTAACGGAAGATCAAATAAGTCACAGTGAGGCACCTTCATTGCTTTATCGTGAATCCATGTGGTAAAATGTGTTTTTCCCCCTCTTGATTGATGAGCAGAAATCACTGAAACGACCCGACTACTCTAAATAAAAACTTGCACGAAACAATTTCAAAAGGGGAAAAATTCTAATACAGGTACCTATGAATTTAATGTGTCAATACTGAGAAAACATTTTGGAAGATGTGTTTTAAATTAAATGCTGAACGAGAAAATAATGACTTAGAGTCATATATTACACACCTGGTGAGAGTTTGTCATCGGCATACATCTCTCGTTGCCCTCTTGTATGGTTCCTACACTTCTAGTTCCTGAAGGGACATAAACATCCATTTTGTCAAGGTTGAATATTTAACCCTCAACCATGAGACTAAAGTATTTCCCCTTTATAGGAGGAACAGCAGTCACCAAATATATAAACACCTTAATCAATAATAAATCTCCTCGTAAATTAACCATGAGACACAATATTGGCAGGTCTTCTTGTTAAAAAGAGAGGACCCAGGTAATGTTATCATTGATTGGACCAGTAGGAGGCAGATGGTTAAATAACACAATAGGAAATGTCACAATAGTTTTAATTTTATTATTGAAACCCAAATTTCACTGGCAGTAGACAGATTGCCTTCATTTTTCATCCATGAAACAACCATCTTGAACGTTTCATCAAAAAGAACTTTTCTTACACTGGCATTGCAACCAATAAAACCTTTTATGCATGGCAAGTTGGCAGAAACTATTAATAAAATGTCTGTCAACTGCACATCTCTCTTTTTTTTTCTTTAGCAAAAAAGGGGGGAAATCATTAATTACAGTTTCTGTCACACACAAAAGAAACAGTGATTGTTCTGGTTTCTTAACAGCCTGAATTCACCTAGTGACCACCTCTTCTGTTGAATTTGAAAAGGGATAGGTCCTTATCCATCTAAACAAATCTACAGAGCAATCAGAACACATTGCCTGTGTCTGCCTGGGCAACAAATGTGGTATTTTAGGTTGACTCTGAAAGAGGATTATGAATATGGATAGAATGCAAATACTTCATCTATCTTAATCAGAATACAGGAATTCAAGCTGTTGAGGAAAAAAAAAGACCTTAGAATTCCCATACAAGGAAAGAAATTTTATAGTGCTTATTGAATTTAGAAGACAGAGATTAGAAATGAACTTAATGAATCCGTTCATCAGAAGGCAAGCAACAGACTTAGCAACAAGTGTAGCTCAATTACCCTGATGACAAATAAATATAATGAACTTTCAGAGAGGGAAACAACTGTTTAGCACAATTAAAAAAGAAAACGATTCTCCCCCCTTTGCCTTTCTACCTGACACAAAGTTTTTTTTTTCCTCTATTAACTGTCTTTAAAACCCTCTCCATCCTCCTAAAGTGATCTGTTCTCAAACGAGTTTTGCAGCATGTTGTGCATAGTGGAAAAGAGAAAGCACAACCACGCTATTTCTGTCACAAACACAGAGAACAAAAGGGCCAGGAATGATACGCATAGGTTCCTTCTGAATTTGCAACAAGGTTTTTAGCAATAACACAGTGTAGAAAGCTGCCAGTTTTCTTTATTATTTCAATTTATCTGCTCCAAGTAAGTCAACCAAAAGGTCTAGGTAGCCAGGTTCAACTTGTCTGGGTTCCCCATTTCTTTCACGTTTAATGCATGCATTTATTCCAGGCACTAGCGTGTTGAAATGCCAAGAGCTTTTCTTTTGTTTTTTATTTAAAGAGACTTTTTGATTGAGTGTACTTTTTAATATGAATACTAACAATGATCAGTCCATGATGCTATAGGTTTTTAAAATATGCGCTACAATTATTTTATGAATTTAATGAATCAATCTATAGGTTTATCACAAGTTTATGTTGTAATATATCTGTATTCAATTTCCAGCTCTACTTGTGATTAGTTGTGTGACTTCAGGCAAGTTGTTTAACCTTTCTGTGCCTCAGTCTCCTCATCTAAAAAAGAGGAAAATACTAGTAGCTACATCATATAAAGATTAAATGATTTGAAGTCTATAAAGTCCTAGACCCCTAGTGGGACATAGTAAGTGCTGTATAATTGTTAGTCATTATTATGAACTGGCCCATTTTCATTTGATCCAAAGCCAAAAATGTAAAGATGTGAACTAAGTTTTAGTGCATACACTAAATCTTATTCATTCTTGACTGCTAACAGAATAGGTATGGTAAAAATTCTAATGAGAATTTTACAGAATAAAAGTAGGGACCACTCAATTTGATGGTTAGAGGACAATAACACTGGTAATGTTCAAGTATGTGTTGTTTCTTTTCTGTTAGGAAAGAAAAAAAAGGCTATAAAAATCTGCCCAGTTTCAGAATTGATATCATCTTGTTTGTAAAGTCTGAATCCAGAGTAGGAGATGACTGTGCTGTTTCTTACTCTAGCATATGCATATGTACGTATGATATATATATGGACGTATGTATATATGTCATCTTTATAATCTTTTTTCAAAAACCTCTGTTGAATGGAACTTTATTACCACTGGTTAAAAATGTCATATCACAAGAATCTGGCAAGCATTCAGAACCATTTAATCTTTCATCAAGGTTTAATCAGAAGAGGTTTATATCTCTTTTGTGCATTGTCAAGTGCCCACCACAATTTGTCTTCCCCATACTGGACTGACAGATTGAGCGAATAAGCAAAGAGCCGGAACATTGGAGCATAATTGCAGTGTCAGCACTGTTAACTGTATTTATGAGAAGAGAGTTAACACTATGACATTAATAATTTCATCAGATTACACATGTTTGCTTGACAAACAAGCAAGCTATTCTCTTTAAATTATCTGTGACTAGTGCCATTTTCAGCTGGAGAACAGCCATGAATTCCAGTTTAAAAAGAAAAATAAACTCACCAAAACACCATTCAACTTACATTGTTATGTTTGGGGAGAGGAAAAAAAATTAAGTCTTTAAATATTTGCATTGAGCCAGATTTCATAAATCCTGGTTTCCTGTCAATAAGAAAGAAAAAAAAATGGTTCGGAACGTACAATAAAAAAGAAGGGCCAGGAAGTATAATAATTGTGTCTAGCTTGTACTGGAGTGTTCAAAAATAGCTTCAGGCAGAGACATGAAGTCTTTTAGTTTGCCTTGACTTTTTAAACCACTCGATGCTCACCTGCAGTGGTTTCTGTGATTTGTGGCAGCTTACCAAAGGCACAGGATAATAAAGACAGTTTGTTACCCTCTAATTTTGGAGGGGCATAACACATGAAGCTTGTACAGCAATCTCTTACCTACATATTTCACTCCATAAGGGGAAACAATAAGAGAGAACATGACATGTATTAGAGAAGTAAATTACAATGTTATACTCTTTGGTCCAATAAACCATTGTGGGCTGTCATGCTTCTGACTACTGAAGTGTTGTTTTATGCTACAGCTTAATCAGCTGGGTCTAGGCTGCGCTTTCGTACGCCAGTGCCTTAGGCGTCATAAATGCTATGATTCACACACGTGATCACAGGAGCCTATATGGTGAGGTCTGCACAACCTGCCATGAAATTATTGGCCCAGGTGATGAATCTCTTTGCACTTAATTTAGAAGAGGGAATGGACTTGAACCCGATTGTTAAAATTATCACAAAACGTCAAGCTACCTGTTTGTCTTATTTAATAGGAGCATCTTGCTGGTATTGGTTCTAACAAAAGTAATGTTTCATCATTGGAGCCTAGAATCTATGCCCTTGTGAGAACCTCTCAGGCAGAAAGCATCTGTATTTATGAAGCTTGTGTGAGGCAGCATAATGTTGACCTGAACGCAAAAAGTTAAAAAGAGATATATTAATGACATCAGTAGCAAGTCCCAAAACAAAAACCCACCACTTCTACAAATACATACAAAATCAACTGTCAAAGGAAAGTATTTGTACTATTGTTTTTATAATTCTGCTAGGAGTTTTGTATTCACTTTCATCATTCTATGGCAGTAAGTATTGATGACAAACCAAAAACAAATAACATGATAGTAATAAATTATATGTTTATTATATATATGATATATTTATCATATATATTCACACACGTATGTACATAAACTCCATTACAAATACATAGAGTATTACAACGCTGTCTTGAAAAAACCAGCGACACCTGTGTGGCTCAGTCAGTTAAGTATCCGACTTCAGCTCAGGTCATGATCTTGGGGTTTGTGAGTCCAAGCCCTGCGTCGGGCTCTATGCTGACAGCTCGGAGCTGGAGACTGCTTCAGATTCTGTGTCTCCTTCTCTCTCTGTCCCTCCCCTTCTTATGCTCCCTTCCTCTCTCTCTCTCTCTCTCCTTTTCTCTATCAAAAATAAATAAACATTAAAAAAATTTTTTAAAGGAAAAACTAATAGATCTGGTGAGTAAGAAGGAATAATATATTTGTGGACTGAAAAAAAAATCTCAATTCAGTAACTTAGAAATCATATCACTAGAGCTTTAAACAAAATGAAGAAAAAATATTAATGAAACATATAGGTAAAGCAAATGTTCCCTATTACCAAACAACAACAGAAAGCAAGTGGTGGCAGCGATGTGGAGAAATTGAAGCCCTGTACATTGCTGATGGGAACGTAAAACGACATACCACAGTGGAAACAGTATAGCAGTCCTCAAAAATTAAATCTATATTACCATATGATCTAGCAATCCCACTTCTCAGTACATACCCAAGAGAATTGAAAACAGGAACTTGAATAGATATTTGTACACCATTGTTCATAGTAGTATTATTCACAATAACCAAAAGATGCAAATAACTCAAATGTTCATCTACAGAGAAATGTACAAAATGTGGTATACACATAAAGTGGAGTATTATTCAGCCTTCAAAAAGAATAAAATTCTGACACAAGCTGCAACACAGATAACCTTGAAGACATTATGCTCAGTAAAATAAACCAGACACAAAAGGACAAATATTGTATGCGTCCATTTATGTAAGGTGACTGGAATAATCAGTTCATAAAGACAGAGAGTAGAATAGTGGTTACCAGGGGCTGGGAAGAGTGGTGAATGAGGAATTATAGTTTAATGAGTACAGAATCTCAGTTTGGGATGATGAAAAAAGTTCTTGAGATGGTTAGTGGCAATAGTTGCAAAACAGTGAATGCACTTAATGTCACTGAACTGCACACTTAAAAATGGCTAAAATGGTAAATCTTATGTTATGTGTATATATATATATATATATGTTTAATTTTTTTATGTTTTACTTTTTATATTTGAGAGAGAGACAGAGAGACAGAGAGTGAGTAGGGGAGGGGCAGAGAGACAGAGACAGAATGCGAGGCAGGCTCCAGGCTCCAAGCTGTCAGCACAGAGCCCAACGCGAGGCTCAAACTCACGAACTGTGAGATCATGACCTGAGCCGAAGTTGGATGCTTAACTGACTGAGCCACCTAGGTGCCCCTGTTATATATATTTTACCACAATAAAAAAGTGTCTTAAAAAAATAAAGTCCTTATCCACTCCCCCAAAGCAAGATGATATCCAGAACTAATAATTTAACTCTATCAGAAAGGACAAATATAAATGTACTAACTTCAGTTACAGTAAAACCTCAAAGTCATGGGTTTTAAACTGATATAACATGTTCAAGCTAGGTCAAAAATTCCTATGTATTATATAGATACCCTTTGGTATAGAGACCCGAGGTGCTCATCAGTACCCTTAGTTTCTGGGGCAAAGTTCACTGCTGTTGCAAAGTTCATTGTGTAACGATAGATTCGATGCCCGTATTAAAAAAAATGCCAATAAGAAAGTATTTACATTTATAAAATTTACTCTGTTCACTTCTTTATACAAACACAGCATTTTAGCGCTCAAATTATGAGTAAACTTTTATGAGCTTTACCAAGGACATCTGATGATTTGTCCAGAAGTACCTCCTGATAATGTATTGGTAGACTGTTCTGGAATATTTCTGCTCTGTAATCTTTTTTTTCCCTTTTTTTTTAATGTTTATTTTTGAGAGAGAGAAACAGAGCGTGAGTGGCAGAGGGACAGAGAGAGAGGGAGACACAGAATCTGAAGCAGGCTCCAGGCTCTGAGCTGTCAGCACAGAGCCCAATGTGGGGCTTAAACTCACAAACTATGAGATCATGACCTGAGCCGAAGTCAGATGCTTAACTGACTGAGCCACCCAGGTGCCCCTGCTCTGAGATTTTACTAGCTGTCTGGGCCAGCTTCTGTGTGTATTCGGGGTGCAGTACAACTTATTTCGGCTGCTGTAACTTGACATACTGTTTAGTAATAGTCTACACCCGGTTTTGAAAGTGTGCTTTATGCCTGATCATGTGTGTATTCTGGTTCACTCATCTAGGTACAGAGTGTGTCTCTGTTTCAACATTAACATCAATTACAACAGCAGGATCCTGAAACCAGGAATTGAGAAACACCTGACTTTCTATTCTGTTGTGTTTTTACTTTCTTACATCTACCTCAGTTTTTGATGTGGGATCAATATCATTACACCATTTTCGTTAGTATCATTTAGAAAGCACCACATTATACACAAGAGGGGCCTGAATGTTGTGCTAAAGATCATGACCAGTGAATTGGGTCCTTTCCTTCTGCCTGGAGGAATTTCTGTTCCTATTCTGAGACACATAGACTGATGAGCACGCAGAATTAGAGGGAATGCAGAAACCAGTAGGGCAAAGTAACCAACACTGTGACACTTGCATCAAATACAGGTTAAGAGCAAACTTCTTTTAGTGTGAAATCCAAGAATATGATGAGTCTGGAAAGAGCAGGACCCAAATGGCAGCACCTTTCTAATTAGCCCAAGAAAGGCTGTTTCATAAAATATTAAGAACTTGAAGGAAAGAGGTGGATTTACTCTGGTAAAAGGTTCATTTAAAATTCTGTGAGGTCAATAAATTACCACTTAAGATGACATTTCCCAAAATGTGTTCCAAAGAATACTTGTTCTAAGCAGGGGGGTGGGGGGGTGGGGGGAGGAGGCGGGGAGAGTCCCAAGGTCCAATTGACTGCTACATTAGATCTCTGTTGGAGATTGACAAGCAACACTGAGCTATTATCAAAGGCCTGTTAAGTCTAGTGATAAAGAAGATAGTTGAGCTTCGTTTAATCCAGTCTTTCCCAAACTTGTTTGTGACCTTCAACCACTCCTTCTCTCTCCCCACCCCCATTCATCAATCTAACAAGTGTTCACAGAGGGCCCACTCCAGCCAGGCAGTGTTCTAGGCCCTGGGGACATGGCAGTGAAAAAAAAAACACTTTCTTTGGCCAACTGTATGATTAAGAGAAGACAGACAATGAGAAGACAGCGCTGTACATAATGTGTCAGAAAGAGTTAAGTGCGACTGAAGAAAACATTTCAAATAGCAAGGGGAGAGCGTTGCTGTTTTAGAGAAAATGGTCTGGGTTAAGATGACAGGAGGCACCGATGACATGTGCTGATTTGATCAGTTGCTGGCAGACCAATGGCAGCACCAGGGGAATGTGAGAGCTAACACTCCCCTTGAGAGGGAGCCCCTCAGCACTCTCTCTTCGACTGAAGAAGGCTGACGTTGATAGCAAAGTTCTGCATAGACACACTAGCATTAAGCAATTCTAATAAGGGATTGACTCTACTCGTGTGGATGGGCAAATGGCTCATCTTGTAGTGGCAAATGAACTGTTTGGGGCTTCTAGGGGATTGTTCATTTACTAATTAATTTATAAATTGTGTGCTCCTTGGGTTCTAATTAGTGGCATTCTCCTCCATGGCCACGTATTATGGAAATGTGCTACTTTCAAGTCCTCCATTTCAAATTGTATGATGGCCATTTATCTTGCTCCTTGATGAGAAGGCAGCATGACCAGTAGGAACTGGTCATACACTATTTGTCATAACCAGAAAGGTAGCTACCAAGTTGCTGAGCTGTGATGAGTGGAGCAATGACAGGGGACTGACAGGTTTGCTGCCTGAGTGGATTCTCGATATCACAAGAAGGGGTTCCGTTTACTATCATTGTGATCAATACTGAATGACTCCTTCAAAGGTAAAATTATTTAGAAAGCTGGAAAGTTTACCTTATGGTACTTGGGGGCCCATCCCACTTTCTACTTCCTTGGTAGAAATATTTCCTAGTTGCACAGCCAGCTACGTAGTTTGTGGAGTTCAGTGCAAAATTAAAATGTGGGTCATATTGTTCAAAAAGTGAGGGCGGGGGATGGTATTAAAGGTCCTAAAATACACAGATTTCTTTTCCTCTTGTACATAGTCTCATTCGCGTGACTTATGTTGGTGTTTATTTGCTACTTCATGCCGTACTAAGTAAATTTTAAGCTCTCAGCGTGAATTTTGCCAATTTTATATCGTGCAATGCCCATTTTTATAAGAGCATTTAAGTCACACGGAATCACTGAAATCACACAACTCCTATTTTGTATCTTAGATATGTATATGCATTTTATTCTTACCAGAATAGTGGAAAGACGACACAGAGCTAACTCGGTTGGCTTTATTTCACTTCTTCATTTATGCACATTCTACCATCACTCTCCACCTCACAGAAGAGTAGGAAGGCTGAACAGGAAAGACCTAGGTGTCGCCCTACATTTTGCCTTCTATGTCATCATATCACCACCACCTCAGTAACAGACATAACCCATTTCCCTTGTGCTCACTTTGACACTCAGTGAGCTTCCACACACACGTGATGGGTCCACTGGAATTCAGTGCTCATTGGGTACCACAGATGCTCTCTGTTCATGGGAGATAAGGAACAAGAGACACATGTATTGTGTGTATCTCCTTGGTTTTTGTCCATGCTCCATCATTCTGTTAGACTTCATACAACACAAATCCAAAGATAAAAATATTAAGAATGTCATACATCAAACTAAAAAGTTTCTGCACAGCAAAAGAAGTAATTCACAGAATGAAGAGACAACCTAGGGAATGAAAGAAAAAAATTTATAAACATATGTCAGTAAGGGGTTAATATCCACAATATATATGGAACTCGTGTGACTCAATAGCAATCATGGTCATTATCATCATCATCTGAGTAAAAGATGGACAGGAAACCCGACTAGACATTTTTCCAAAGGAGACACACAAATGCCAAGAGGACAAGAAAAGATGTTCAACATTGTTAATGATCAAGGAAATGAAAATCAAAACCATCATGAAATATCACCTCATACCTGTTAGAATTCTAGGCAATTCTCAAAAAAACCAAACAAAACAAAGCCAGGAGACACCAAGTGTTCATGAGGATATAAGAAAAGCGAACCATTGTGCACTGTTCATAGGAATCTGAATTGGTACATATATCATGTAAAACAGTATGGAGGTTCCTCAGAAAATTCAAAACAGAGCTGCCACATGGTCTAGCAACTCCACTTCTGGAATACATAATGGAATATTATTCACCCATAAAAAAAAGAATACAATCCTGCCATTTGCAACAACAGGGTTGGACCTTGAAAGCATGATACTAAGTGAACTCTGTTAGGCAGAGAAAGACAAATACTGTATGATCTCACTTATATGTGGAATCTAAAAAAAAAAAAAAAAGCCAAGCTGATAGAAATAGAGAATAAAATGGACTGAATGGGCTGGAAGGGTAGAAAAAATGGGGAGACGTTGGACAAGGGTACAAATTTCCATTTATAAGATGAATGAGTCCTAGGGATCTAATATTCAGCATGATGATTATAGTTGAGAGTACTCTATTCTGTACTTGAAAGTTGCGAAGAGAATGGGTTTTAAATGTTCTTACCACACACAAAAGTACAATTATGTGAGGTGATGGATGTGTTAACGAACCTTATTGTGATAATCATTCCACAATGTAGACAAATCAGATGATCACATTGTACATCGTAAACTCACACAGTGTTCTATGTCAATTATGTATCAGGAAAAACGGGGGAGGAATGAAATTCACAGAAAGAGGCTAAAAAGAAGGCCTAATTAGTGGGAAACATAGTCTGATAAATCAAATTGATTCCAATCTTACTAGTCAATTTAAATAATGGAATTGGTTAACAGCATCAAATCTGGATTAAAGAAAGGGAGAAGAAAGAAGTTGTTTCAATACAAGACTTTCACTGGCTGGTGTCACATGATATCCATCTGATTATATGGCTCATAATAAAGCATACTCCACAATTATTGAAAAATAGGAATTTCAAGACTGTGGCAGCAGAGCATTAAATCCTGAGGCCCTGTGCCCGGGTTGTATGCGGGATATCACCTTTATACAGCACAAAGTGGGGACCTCTGACATAACCTTTAGAAGGTGAAATATTCACCAAGAATATATATTAAATATTAGTTTGAAAATAGCTTCAGGACTTAGTTTGAACAAGTAAGCTCAAACTGCTCCCAGCCCATGTGCCCTTTTTCTGTAGGCTCCATTCAAGAAGTGTGTGATCCACTAGAGGAACTGTTCTTCCATCTTTTAATGCAATATCATAGCTCCTCTTTCCCTCTTCTCATGCTAAAATCGCATTTTGATTAAAGTCGCCCTTTGCTTCCTCCTTTCTTTCAACCACTGCCACATTCCTCGCCCATCAAATCCCTGTCTTGCAGAATGATTAAAATCTAGAGTAATGGAGTAGCACAACTGCCAAAATGAATCGGAGATCAATGCACAACAACACACAAAGCCAACAGGCCCGCTCGTAATTCTGATACCCCATTAACTGCATCTTAGGGTCTAGTGGCCTTTGCTTCTCTTGGGGACAATACAGCTCTCGTTCAGCTCAAGGTGTACTGTCTTTTTTTCGTGGGAAATCACTTAGAAAAAAATACATCCGTGACATGCCAAAAACGATGCCGCCGATATTACTAAGAAACAAAAAGCTGCTTCCCGGCTCATTCTTTACCACTCTATCTGCCATCCTACACTGTTTTGACCTCCTGCCCTATTCACATACGTGCTTTGTAACCCAAGTGGAATAGACAGGCTTTTGACAGACAGTTCGTATGAATTTACTGTAAACCTGGTGCCTGTCTGCATTGTGGAAGAAATCATATTACCAGATTCCTAACAAGAAGCATTATGATGTTGGAAACTGTTAAAAAAAAAACCATGAATGAAAAAAGCCCCCTTTACACAGAGCCTGAAGAACTAGTTCAAGTAACAAAGCCCTATTTTTCCATCTTTTATGTAAAGCAAATGGATTAACAACTGGCACCAAGCTGAACTGACACCTGCCTCACTGTGCCAGGCAGGCTCTCTATTGAGTTGTTTGCACCAGCCATTTCTTGTGTGCAAACAGGAGGAACTTGTTCGGGCAGCAGCCGTGCTGAATGGGATGTGAGGATTTAGTGAAATACATGCTGGGGACAACTTTCTTAATCCTTGCAAGTCCGCCCGACAGAGGGAATTCCAGGGTGACAGATGAAGGAAGACCCCGAGGCTTTCTCTGCACACGTTCAAGTCCAGAAAAGGAAGTTTGTGGAGCTTTGCTACATATTCAGCGTCTGTTCACTCAACAAACACCACCGTCAGGAGCAAAAGTTAAATGAATGATGGTAATAAACACACCGGTACCACCCACTGATTCAAGTGTCCTGATGCCTCTTTGGAAATCAAAGGAGTTATCCTGCTAATGAACTAAATTAGACTGAACTAACATTCGTGTTAATAATTATTACTTACAGGGCTAGCTGTGTTGGGCGTGATAACGATAATGTGAAAGCTGAATATAATAATATTTCTCAGGTGTCTATCCTCCAGTTGAACGCACATTCGACAAGTCCTCACGCGGCCCGAGTTTGCAGGCTGGAGGGAATTTTTTCAGAGTATGGATGGCAGATTAGGTCCTAGGTGAGCAATGAAAAGAGGGCTGAAAAACAAAATTCCTTATTAAAACCAGAAGTGTTAACCTGACAAACACACTCATTCAAACTCTTTAATACTACATATGAAATACATATGGTACTCATTTTCCCTTAAAATGAGCCATGATAAAAAACAATTTTATATTCTCAAGGCTAGAACCAGAGAAGATATGCATTGGTGATAATATTGATTTTTTTTTTTTTTTTAATTCTACTGAAAGGCCATTACTAGACATAGGTTATAGTTACAGTGAAAACCGAGAGCTGCTTTTAATCTGCTGGGGGGGGGGGAAGTTATGTTGGCTCCTTTTTGTCACTGTCAAGGTGTAGAAAGAATGAAAAATACTTTGGTGGATTTCATTATTAGTACACATGAACAGTTTGAACTCTCCATTATTGGGTTGTCTTTTTTCATAGTCAGTGCCTTTTTCAGGCTCCTTTTAAAAAACTATTTGACAAGGAAAAAATAGCTTTCTGGGTTTGATATGTGAGTATATACAAGTTTTCACAAGTTTTCACAAGAAAGTAAATGAAGAGCACGCCCTGCAAGCTTAATCATATTAACAAGGGACACAATCAAAGCTTCACATTTTTAACTACCTCTTGGTGCTTAATGTGAACATTAAACAAAGACCGTGTGGAAATAGTTCCTGATCTTGGACCAAAAAAAAAAAAAAAAAAAAAGTTTTAATAAACAAAATAGATCCCTACCCTTCAGAGTAAACATTATATTAAATCTAAAATAATATGAAATATCTCAGGTAGCGACAGCCAGATACGACTGTCACTCAACTGTTTTGAATGTGGGGTAACATCCTTCCCAAATAAATCATCATTGGCAATCAATGGTACCTACTGGTACCTCGAGGGATGTTGTTGCTCTTTTAACTAAGACCACAACTAAAGAAGACCACAGACTCTACGATACACAGATGACTAGGGACCTGTAGGATTGTTCCTTTAATATTTTAGTCCTCCAAAAGCATTGCTGTTAATAAGTATAGGTAACCTGCACTTCTTATTTTCTTTGTGTAGGGAAAAAGGGTGACCAAAAGAGTTTTTTTTTTAATTTCTTTTTTAACGTTTTATTTATTTTTGAGACAGAGAGAGACAGAGCATGAATGGGGGAGGGGCAGAGAGAGAGGGAGACACAGAATCGGAAGCAGGCTCCAGGCTCTGAGCCATCAGCCCAGAGCCTGATGCGGGGCTCGAACTCACAGACTGCGAGATCATGACCTGAGCTGAAGTCGGACGCTTAACCGACTGAGCCACCCAGGCACCCCAAGAGTTGTTTTTTTTTTTAATTAGTAATCTCACTTTTCCCATCGAAGTTTCATTGTTTGATATGATTATACTTGCCACATGGTTCTTCTGTGCTGCTTCATCTTCTAAGGCAGGCAAGGTGAGGCAAAAAGAAAAACACATTTCATGTGAATATTTGACTTTGACACTATCTGGACCAAATTACAGAGAAAACAATGTTCTGGAAATGATTATTTTTTGTTAAACTTATGAAGTGTCAGGATAGGCCTTAGTGAACCAAGCAAGCACATTTTTCAAATTATTTCAGTAAAGGATGGAGAGTTGTAAAAACAACAGTTGGTAATAGCTCTGTGCCGTTTTTCGTAGAGGAATGCCATCTCTTTAATATGTAGGTGTTTGTCCGTGATGCACATCTGCGTGAACTTAGCGTGAGTTTTACCTCATCGTGCTAAATGAGCAAACCAAGTGATTTTAAACATGTGAGCCTCCTACATCTTAATATGTGAGTCTCCAGCCTGCTGCGGGTAGCCTTCAACAGTTTATAGTGTGATGTTTCCCATCAATTAAAAAAAGATGAGAGAACGGGTTAGTTGAAGACTTTGTTTCCTTGTAATCAACTGTAAAGAGACCAAGGTCATGTAACAGATTTCTTCTTCTTTCTGTCTTAGCCAGGAAGACTATGTGAATGCAAATTGCTTTATTGGTGAAGGGAATTAAGATTATAAAAAGCCAGGCTTAAAGAAGTGCAAAATCAGGGCTGTGTCGGAGCAGGGACAACATAATTGTGGTATGGATTCCCATATGGGACTAAATTATCTAGATTTTAGTAATGTCAGCAGTTCTGTGTAGTTGCTGGAACGCGGCCAATGTGCCATATTTGCTTCATTTTTTAAGACGGTTCTGATTCTACGCAATTTTAAATATGCAGAAAGCTAAAAGTGTTTGGGTGTTTTGGTGGCACTTCTCAGATACATGTCTATGCATGTCAGGAATTTTATTTGACTATTAAACAGGAAGTGACGCTGACGTGGCTCTATTTTTCTAAGCGAAATGCCGTTTATTATCATTTCTCTCTCAGCTATAAAATCTTCCTAGTGGGGGGGGAAAATACCCACTTCTGTGAGTACACATCAAGGTTGTCTTCTTTTACAGTGTACCATGCAGTTATATTGTTTTGTAGCAACTCAATAAAGCTGATAGTTTTTCTGGGTAATTACCCACAGCCCCCTGCAGGACAAATTAGCATTCATGACCTGAATAATGCTTACTAGAAAGAGTTCAATGGAATTTACTTAATCAGAATCATTGCTTTCTCTTGGCTAATTTTTTTTTTACCTACTCCCCAATGCCTGGTAACAGCAAATATCTCTCAAGCCAGTGTTTGATAACTGACAGAGGGAAAAAAAAAAGCATGAATCTTTACCTTTTGTAATGTAATTGTGGTCTTAGAAAAATGTATATTTTTGTGTGAAAAATTAAAATATCTATCTTCCTTAAATTTTTTTATTGGGTCATTTTCTCTTTTTAGTGCTTACCAATTTTAGAAAAAGAGAGAGAGAGAGACCTTCCATTTTGTAATTAATCCTGAACAGTCTCTCAGTTTGCTGAGGACAAACCTGCACAACTGGTCACGACTTCGGAGTGGAAATTTGGAGTATCTCTGTATCCCTGGGCATCAAAAAAAGCTGAGAACTTTGTTAACAGACTGTGGGTGTTGTTTTTGATGATTTGATTTCTATTTTGTTTGGCTTTGATTATTTATTTGATGATTTGAACCAAAATTCCACGCAATATGGTTATTAGAATATTCAGGGAAATAAGAAGGAAGAAGTAACATTAATTGAACTTCTACTATGTGCAAAACTTCCTGAATCAAAAGCTTACACTGTTTCCTTGTGTGTTGGTTTTTGTGTTTATGTGTAACGTTCTTACATCTTTAGAAAGGCAAGCAAAAGGAAGTCTTAACCCAATTCCATTTACTGAATCTCTAATTTGGAAAAGATTTCTAACCTGGAAAAGGAGACATTTCTAAAATGCAGTTGCAAATCAATGTCTTTGAAGGACAACCCGCATCCTGATCCGGTAGAGCAGTCCGTGGCAGCGCAACCTTCCTGTAAACGTTATGTTAGCCGGCTTCTTCCTGGAACCTTTTGTGAATCCCCGTGACCCAGCAGAGTAACAGAATGGTGTGACCTGCTGGGACATGGACTCCTGGATGGAACTTTGCTGAGGGTTGGAGAGGAATGCGGTTAAGTCAAGCTAAAGGATTCAGGTCTGAGACAAGATCCGAAAAAGCCAAGCAAAATCAGGGTGGTCGTCAGTGTTTCTCCGTACTTCAGGCAGTGGAGACACAGGAATTTTCTGTAGGCTAGGGAAACTTGTCTGGAGGCTTAGTTTGTGTAACAACCTTGCAGTTTTTACTTAGGTGGTGTGGTTGTTTGGGTTTGCATCTTCTGTTTGTTTATTGTTTATTTATTGTATGTTTATTGGAGGTGACTTGAGGGGAAGCTGATGGAGATTATATGGGGTAGTTAGAGCCCCACAAGGAAACCTCTTGGCTCCTCCACTGATTAGATTCCATACTTCAAATGTACTTAAAACCGTCCAATACAACTGAAAAGAGGGGATCACTCATTCAGGCCCCTGTGCCATGCAGTGCAGAACTGAATGTGGTACCTAATTAAGTTTCCTGGGGTGCAAAATGGTTATCCCATTTCTAAATCTAAATAAATCAAAATGTTTTTTCAACTTTGGGGGTTTCAGAAAACCCGCAACACATTTTTGCACAGATTTTCCTTCCAAACACTAGAATATTGCAAGGAAAATTCAATCCATATGTTTCAGATTTACGTACAGTCGTATCAAAATCTTGTGCTGCAATTGACATTTGATGTTCATGAAGTTTTCTGAATGCTTTTTATTTGCCTTTAACTCAAGAACAGAAAGTTGATTTGTCAAGCTTATATGTACCAAAACCTCCAAATATTAAATTTGGGTGGAAGAGAACAAACTTAAAATTCGGCATCAGGCATAACATTTAATAAAGCATTTGTCTTGCCATGTCTACAAAGTTGTGCCTTTGCAGATATTGCCAGATATTCCTGGGAATATGCAGCATATAGATAGACTTTTGATACTGGCGTGGTGAAAAGAAAGTGGGACAAGGAAAAGAAACAGGGTCGAATATTTTTTTTATTCTGCTATTCCTTCCCGATTTAAGTATTAACAGTATATCGTTTCTCATCTGATGCAAACGGTATGCGTGGTGACAGCCTCTAATTTTCTTCCATCCTTCCAACAAGCTTCCTTCGGTCTCTGATTGCCAGTGTGCAGAAGAGGCTCTATTTTCTGGTCAGTGGTGTCCCTCCCCATCACCAGACAGACAACAGCCGGAGGAGGACAGGCAGGAATGAAAATAAATAATTTAAACTGCAGCATCAGTGTCTTAAGGAAGGGAGTCTAAAAGAATCTGCATTTGTGGCTGTTAGTGCTATTTTAAGGGCTTCTAAAATGATTGCTTCCCTTTATTCATGGCTAATAATGTGGTTCTGCCTCTGCTTAGAACATGACAGTGGTGTCTTCCAACCAGATTCTGTTTGGAGAGAGGCATTATGTTTCTGAGGAGCCAAGCACCTGGGGGTGGGGGGTGGGGGGTGTTTTCTGTTAGCAGAAAATAACAATCTTCTGGTGTTTCCTGATGGCAGTGTCTACAGACAGTGTAGGAGTGGACCATTCGCTTTGTTTGTTGTGTGACCTACATGGGCACCATCTTTCATAGTTTCACTATTTTTACGTTCAATGTTTCCTCTCTTAGAGCACAACTGGTATGTAGGAAAATAATTTTTCAATGTGGAAAAATAAAATGTATGCAACCAGAAGAAAATAAAAATTCCTGCAACCTCTCTTCCCCAAATAACTCATTTACATTTGCCATATATATGTCCCTCTATTGTATTTTCTGTGCATAAACATGCAGGCACTCTATTTTTTACAAAAATGGTATCACATAGTGCATACCGCCTTATTCACTGGCAGTACAGAGTAATAGAAGATTATGCTGTATTTTAAATGGCTCTGTGACGTTGCACTGTTGGAATGAACTATTTGATCATCCAAACATTCAAATATAATCATTCAAATTTGATGATTCAAAATACTAGTTTTCAGGTTGTCCTGATATATTGGTTACATAAGCAATACGACAAATAATCATCTTAACTTAAAATCTTTGCCCATCTCAGTAATTATTTCCTTAGGATAAATGTCCAGAACTGAAATGATTAGTCAAAATGGGAAGGCTTATGAAGCATATTTACAAAAATAGCACGCACATTAAATTCTTTTTCTTTTAAAATGACGATGGATGTGGGGCCCTGTCTTCATGACTTCATCTGATCCTTGTCAGGACCAGTCAGCCACCTTGGCAAGACAGCCGGAAGGTTGGGAAGTTAGCATGTGGTGGGTAGCCATTAAAAGAAAAGTAGGTTGATAAGTCCAAAGGGGCTAAAATGGTGTTGTTCCAACATTCTTTCTTCATACTTAGATTCCGGTATTTCCTTCCTTGAGCTTCCTGCATTATTGTTTTCCTTTATCTTACTCAAGACCATTATCACTCCTTCAAAGTATTACCTGACCTTTAGGGTCTATTTTAAGCCTACCCATGAGCCCAATGTGTTTTCCATGAATACAGATCATTTTTATAGCAAACCCTGATGGTTTGATAAAGTAAGTTAATTATAAGGAACGTTTTCAGTGTTCATAAAAATTCTTATAAGGCCAGCATTGACCAGCTTCTATTTGGGGGCATAATCCTCTGTGACATCACTGTGGAAGAATAGGAATGAAGTGACTAGGGAATGCGGTCACTCTATCCCTGCTTAGGAGACAGGACAGGAGAGAGAAGTGGAAAAATACATATACCTTTCAGAAAAAGACCCAGTGTTTCCCATCTACCCTCCATTTACTCACTATGTGACTTTGAGTTTCAGCATCCTCTGTCAGACGCTAATAATATCACCTTCATGCTGTCGTATAAGAAGTCAGTGGTGCTAGCAAAACCTGCGCTGTGAGTGCTTAATCAATAGTAGATACTTTAGATATAGTTAGGGAAGGTGCAAGGTAGTCATTGAAGGCCACTTTCAATGCCTTTAGCCCATTTCAGCCAGAGGTCATATTGATTAAGAATTGTGTTCTGCTACAAATAATAGAAAACGAGTAACTTAAATAAATAAGGGACTTATTCTTCCCCACATAATCCCACACTCAGGGGTAGGCCTTGTTGGTGTTGATTAGTGGCTTAAGGATGTCAGAACCAAGCTGTTTGGGATTAATTTAGCCTTTTCCTTCAGCCATCAACATATGGCTGCTGCTGCTTCTTTAATCCCATGTCCTCGTTTCTGAAAAGAAGGAGGAAGTGACCAGGAGGGAGGTGAAGCACCCACGTGAGAAATCCAGAGCAGACTGTGAATATTTCATTGGCCATTGTCCCTCCTCACTGCAAGGGAGGTTTGAAGACCGGGCATTTGCTTTCCTAGAGAAAACCAGAATAATTCTCTGCCTGCCAGAGATGTCTCTCCCCTCCACCTTCTGCTCCTTTTTTTTTTACCCTAGCTTTCTTTTACTTGTTTCCTGTCTGAGACAGAGTAGGTCCAGTTGCATGACTTGAAAGGTACTACAAATCCCACCCAATAGTCCCTTCCTCACCCACCAGGTGCTGTTAATGCCCTAACTGTTATCATCTCCGAATTCAGCTATCACCCTTATATGTTCAAATGCATTTCTCTCCAGAAAGAAAATCAGCACATTGCTTCATTTCTGTTATTAACACCTTAGTCCAGAAGTTCATTGATTAGACTCCTTTAAAGAAGAAATTAATTGAAACTGGGTTTTTAGCTGAAAGATGGAAAGCTTAGCTCTGAGCAACAGGCACTAGCCGGGCAGGCGTAGAACAGGTAAGAGAAAATGAAGAGCAGGGAGGGAGATGTGAAGACAACAGAGGGAGTCGTGCGGTTATAAAATATTAGAGAAGCACATCAAACACAAATGTCACCTTCTCCACCATTGGTTCTAGGGATAGATTGATTGCTCTTTTCTCTTTAGTCCTCAGCACCTGTGAATATGTCTGATCACACACAAGAAGAGAAGTAGCCCAACCTGAGTCAGATATCCTGTTAGCTCCTGCTTCAAGTTCGTATTATGCGTAACTTGACGTGGCTGTACTCAGGACCATCTATCTAGCAGAAGGGGAAGTGTTGGCTACACAGGCTGTTACTCAGGCAGAAGTCTTCCAATCTGATGTTAAATATAGAGAGCGCGAGCAGCAGAGGGGCAGAGAGAGTAGGAGAGAGAGAATCCCAAGCAGGGAGAGCCTAATGCGCAGAGCCTAATGCAGGGCTCCATCCTGCAAACTGTGAGATCATGACCTGAGCAGAGATCAAGAGTCGGGAGCTTAACTGACTGAGCCACCCAAGTGCCCCCATCTTAGTGTTTTTTAAAAACACGCAGAAACAGTGTAGCATTGTGGTTCAGCTTAGGCTTTCCAGCATCAAACTGCCTGGGTTCAAATCTAGAGTGACTTGGGAAAGGTATTTCACTTCTCTGCACCTCAGTTTCTTCATAAAAAGTGCCCATAATAATGGTGTTTATCTCCTAAGGGTACGGTGATGATTAAATGGGGCAATATAATTTGAGTACTAAGAACTATGTCTGGAACACAAAAGTACTTGCTTTATTAAGTTGACAGCGTTCTTTTTTTTTTTAATCTTCAAACTTTTCCAAAGATATTAATAATCATATATATAGCTAGAGTCCTTCATAGTTTCCAAAGTGCTCCCTTATGTATTTACTCAGTTGCAGATAGGTAGGCTGTTTTTATTATTCCCATTTTACAGGTGAGTGAATGGAGTCACAGATATTATGCTCATGCCCAAGGTCACACAGAAAATGACAAGCCAGAAATTTGAAGGCAAGTTTAATGAACATTGATTTCTATTTGGAAAAAAAAAGTGGGGGGGGGTGAGGAAGGTCGGAACCATAACAAAATAAACATGTCTCAGGATTGATTCTGTTTGTGTGTATTAAATGTGTTCCAAAAACTGAGTGTTCTTTATGTGTAGCCCAGTATCCTTGCCAAGGAAGGTATAAGGAGTGTGTGGCTTCCTGATTTCTATGCAATTTTTGTGGTATCCCAGAAGGGCCATAATTTATTCCACTAATATTGAATGACCCAGTAATTACACTTCTTGAATGTACCCAAGAAAAGAATCCTAAGCAGAGAGAGGGGGGAAAACCTTGTATAAAGGATATTAATTTTAAAGTTACATATAATAGCCAAAAAAAAGCAAAAACTAACCCGAAATGTCCTTGGCATAGGGTCAGATACATCAACTCAAGGGAATAGTAATAGTCAGGGTACCTACCATATATGGAACAAACAGTATGAGCAATGCTAGCTCCTTTCAAATAGCATCTCTTCTGATTTCCTAAGAGTTGGGTATCGTTGTCACCCCATTGCACAGATAATGCCACAAAGTCAAGGTCATACGGCAAGTGTGACAGATACAGCTAATGACTCATGTTTCTGGCATTCTAGTTTCTTTATTGCTAATGGAGCTCTGATTTTGTTTGAGGAGAAAGGTAAACAGCTCCAAGAGATGAATCAAGGGCAGTCTAAACTGATTAGGGTAGTTCAACCTCCCAACCTCCTTTGCAACTCGTAAGCCTAGGGATGGGAATATGATATACTTCAATGAGATTTAAGAATAAATATGCTGGGGGTTTCTTGAAAATAGCTTCCTACAACCTTTCCTTTTCTCTTTTCCTGCTCCCTTTCTTCTCGCCTTTATACATTTTTATGTAAGAAGATGATGCTAGAGGCTGAAAGAGCCATTTGGGGATCATGAAGGGGTTAGAGAAAAAAGTGAGAATGACAAAGTAAACAAGGAAAATAATCTAGGTTCCCGACCATTGCAGTGAGCCGCCAAGCTACCCTCATATTGCCTGCCTTTGAGGACTTTTTGTTTGTTTTATTTTGTTTTTATGGAAAAAAATACACACCCTTTTGGCAGAAACCACCATTCATCTATATTTGGTACTAACAGAATTGTATTAGTTAGAATTAGATAAAGCTGTGAGTGACTTAGAATTTCCCCAACTTAACTGAGACTTAAACATGTATAAAAGTCTTGGGGCACCTGTATGGCTCAGTCAAGCATCTGACACTTGATTTTGGCTCAGGTCATGATCTCGGTGTTAGTGAATTTGAGCCCTGCATCAGGTTTTGCACTAACAGCGTGGATGGAGCCTGCTTGGGATTCTTTCTCTTCCTCCTCTCTCTGCCTTACCCTGCTCATGCTTTCTCTCTCTCAAAATAAATAGACTTTTAAAAAATCACATGTATAAAATTCTCTCTCCTAAAAACCCATGATAGTAGACAGTTTGGGGCGAATATGGCATTCCACAAAGTCCTTGGAGAACCAAGCTTTTCTAGCTTTCCATTGCTTCATCCCAGGAGTGTGCTCTTGCCATTGGGATCAAGATGACTGCTTGAGCTCCAGCCTTCATATCTGCATTCCATCCAGCAAAAAGGAGGAAGGGGCAAGGAAGAGCATATTCCCTTACTTTCAAGATAAAGCCAGGAAGTTTCATACACCATTTCACTCACATCACATTGGATAGAACAACTAGCTGTAAGAAGCCAAGGACATGACATCTTCATCCTGGGAGGTCATACTCTCAGCCAAAAATCAGCAATTCAATCCTTGGGGGCAAAGTGAAGAATATAGAGAGGAAGACACATATGGTTGATGAACCCACATCTGTCTGACTCCGAAGCCATGCACTTACTGCTATATTCTACTGTCTCTTACAGCTAATTAGACTATATAATGATGGAAGAATTCTGTCATATTACTGTATTTAAAAAATATTTTTAGTGTTGATTTATTTTTGAGAGAGACAGAGAGAGAGTGAGCACGAGTGGGGGAGGAGCAGAGAGCGAGGGAGACACAGAATCACAAGCAGGCTCCAAGCTCTGAGCTGTCAGCACAGAGCCGGATGCGGGGCTGGAACCCACAAACCACGAGATCATGACCTGAGCTGAAGTCAGACAATTAACCAACTGAGCCACCCAGACACCCCCATATTACTTTATTTTAAAACTATTTTGCCATTCAAATACACTATAAAAAGAAAAATGCTTTTAATGTGTTATGCAGGATAAAGTTTTACATAGAATATATATGGGTAAAATCATGCTTTCAAAAAATTTGAAGGAGAGGTTGTGTTTGAATTTAGGAACACGAATGAATCCGGGATTTGTTCCTACACTTCTCTGTTTTTAAGGCTCCTTTAATAAGCTAGTAATACTTTTATAATAAAAAGATCTTACACTTATGTGTATATACCATATTAAAATCATATGAACCACACAGAGAACATTTTTATATATAACCACCAAGCAGAGTGTCTAAGTGGTGAATTTTATGAAGAAGAAAAATGATAAATAGCATGTCATTTGATGCTTCATAATTTTTGGTTTGTAACTTTCTGGGTCACTGATTTCTCAAAGAGTTTTCATTCTTTCCGCACATTAGTTAGGTGATTGAGGAAGGTGTCAGGCTACTGAGACATAAGAAAAGATGATGTGGAGGAATTAAATTCTTCTTTTCTTTTGGCTGAGTATACAAAATACGCAGTATGATTTAGTAGTCTTTCCCCTGAGTGTATTAACCTCTGTCTGCCGTGGGCAGTGTTGAGAAGACATTGTCATCGGCATCGATATGAGATACAAACTTTTTTTTTTTTAATAAACTATGTGCTGATTTAATAAAATCAATGCTAGGAATTGGTGGTATGGTAAGGACCAAGAATCTCAAGGAAAGGGGGCAAAAAAAAATGGCTGGTTCGTTGTGATCAAGAAGCATGTTGAAATCGGGGAAGGAAGAATCATTATTGGAGGAGCACTATGTATATAATATGTCCATTCAAGAGAACTTCGTCTCCATACAGTGAGCACACACCCAAGCCTGCTTCAGTGGTAGCAGGAGCGGCCAACAGCACATATCAAGGAGGAATAGAATCCCCAGGCTGACCTATAATATAAGTGAGACGCACCTCAAAAACGAGAGGTATGCATAGTGTAAGCAGTAATTTTGTTATCTTTTGTGTTTGCTTGCTTGCTGACTTTTTGAGGAAAAAAAGGAATCTCAAACCAAAAAGTCTAAGGAAAAAACTCAACGTTTAAAATGATGAAACCAGTGAGCTACCATGTAATTATGGGAAGACAGGTAAAATCAATATCTTACCTCTTAAATGGTAAGAGTGATAAAGCTAATTTGCGTGGGATTTGTCGCCATTTTCGAGTCCAATAAACTGAGTAGACAAACCTAACTCTTATTCAACAAGAAGTCTTTGGCTCATTTCTAGTCGTTTTTTTTATATTCAAAGGTTCCATAGAAATTTTGTCTCTGAATATGTTCTGAGGAAGGCTTCTTACTTCTCAGTTTTCCAACTATGTCATTCAGAAGCTGTAAATTGTAGGACAACAGGAGTTTGGCTTCTCAACAGCAACAGAAAAAAAATATCTGGGGAAAATTTTAACCAAAAAAATGAGCAAACACTGTAGGATAAAACTTTAAAAGCTTCTGTGGAACAGAAGTGACTTGAATAGGTAGAGAAGCATAAAATCGAATGTTCATGGTAGGAAGACATACATCATAAATATGTCCATTATTCTAAGTTTACCTATAAATATTGATCTTAATATAAAATATCAATCTAAGTATCTTTGAAACAAGAGAGTTCCTACAAAAAAATACACAAAAAACAGCCATGAAAAGTCCTTAAAAATATTTATGTATGTATGTATGTATGTATGTATTTATGTAAGCTCTATGTCCAACCTGGGGCTAGAACTCACGAACTCATCACTCTACCAACTGAGCCAGCCAGGTGCCCCCACCATGAAAAGTCATAGAAAGAAAAATCATGATGGGGAACTACATTTTCCAGTTATGAAAATGTCTTGTAATGCTTTACTAACTAAAACAATATAATATTGACATGTACATATATACTACACAAATACATGAACATGCACAAACATAAATAGAATAGCTTATAAAGTCCATGAAGATACAAAATCATAGAAGAATTTAATATGTAAAGATGCACATTAGGCCAGTGGGGAAAAGAATGATTAGTTAATAAAGGACATTGAAAAAGTAGGATAGTCATATGAAGAAAAATAATTTGGATCCATAACTTATCCTTACCATATATCAAGATTTAAAAATTGCTCAATAACGCATGGTAAAGGAAATATATAGAAACTTCATAGAAAAGCAAGCTCTTTTAAATAAAATAAAAGATGGTCAATCTCACTCATTATCTGGGAAATAAAAATCAAAGTCATCTGGAGATTTTTTTTCCCATGTATAACATTAGCAAAGATACAACTGTTTGGTAATACTGAAACTGAAATTCCACTTCTAGGAATTGACCTGAGGACGTATTTAAGACTATACATATGCATGTGGAAAACCACACATATAAAATGCCATAATGTGAACTTCGTATGTGTATAAAAGCAAAAAACAGGAAATAACTAAATAGATCCACATCAATCAGAGACAGTTCAAATGGATAATGGAACAATCCAGCAATGTAATATTTACACAGTTTTAAAAAGAATAAGGAAGATCTTCATATATAAATATAAAACATTTATCAATATGTATTAACAACAACAACAACAAAAGGTGAGAAATAGTATGTATAGTGTATTACCATTTATGTTTTAAAAATAGGGGATGGGATATATACACTGCATAGAATATTTTTGTATAGATACACAACACAGATACAGAAACCGACAACATTGCTTATTTTCAAGGAAGAAAAACTTGGTGGCTAGGATACAGGGATGATAGACTTCTCACACCCTTTGTATCTTTTGAATCAGAATCTTTTGTGGGTATTAGTATTCAAAATAAATTGAACTGTAACAAACTTTAAATACCTTAGTTTGTGACTAACAGTTGTGACTGGTTTCAAGCATGTATTTTCTAATTAAAGGGAGAATGGCTTAATGGTGTGTTGGAGTCAGCTCCTTTCAAATAGGTAGGCTTGGACTCTAAATACCAATTAGAGAAGCAACGTTTAAAAAGCACCCAGAGGAGTGCCTGGGTGGCTCAGTCAGGTAAGTATCCGACTCTCAATCTTGGCTCAGGTCATGATCTCACAGTTTCATGAGTTCGAGCTCAGCATCCGGCTCTGAGCTGACAGTGTGGCGACTGCTCAGGATTCTCCCTCTGTCTCTGCTCCTCCCCCGCTCATACTCTCTCTGTCTCTCTCAAAATAAATAAACTTAAAAAAAAAGCACCCAGAAAGAGCCTAATATTCTACATGTGGAAAAATGTCAAAATGGACACCCTACGTATACTTTCTGATGTAATTTATAAAATGTCTTCCCAACTCTACATTTCAGTGGCATTGTGTTGATAGCTTGCAATTGACTGATGGAGACATTTACGCCAAGGAAATCAGTGAACACTACAAACCAGGGTTTTATTAGCACCGTGGAGCGGGGGGTGGGGGGGGCGGGGGGGGGGGGAGCCAGTGATTAGACAGCTCCCAGCACAGCACTGACTCAAATATTCTAACTCTTGCCATGATTTCTTTTTGACTTTCAAGTTACTTGACATCCTTTCCTAATAAATGGGTTGATATTTACTTGACAGTGAAGCTAAGAAGAGATGAATGAGAAGGAAAGATAAACATGGCAAGCTAATAATGAGCAGTATATCCTCACCTTGATGTACAACCAGTGGCACCCATTGAAAAGGATGAGACCATAGAGATACCTTTGACTGTATCTTCCCAGTTTAAATGTACAGAGAATTTTCTATGTCTCATTTTTAAACAAGTATATAAAAGCTAAAGAGATAAAATTAAACAGATTTGCAAGCTTATTTTGTTTCCTTGTATCATATAGTGCATCGCATTTAATATTTGCTTGTTTTATTAATAATTGAAACCAACTTTGCAGCACATAGGCATGCAGAATAACTTTTGACCCTATGGGAATTAATGTCTAGTGACAGTGGTCCAGAAATGATACAAGTTATGATAATAAAAACCCTGGTCAGCTCTTTTGCACTTTATGTACTGTAGATATTTTCCTTACAAGAATGCCCCCCTTCACGTGGAAGTTGTACAAATTTATCTAGATAGAATAGCTTGATAAGTAGCAAACTACTTGCAAATAGATATGTGGCCATAAAATAAAATTAACCTTTTTAAAATAAACATGATGAAAGAGAAAACAAAATGTCATACGCATCTTCAAAGGAAAATTACTTTGAATTGTAAAAAAAGAAATGTAATGTTTAATATTATTCTGTTAAACTTTTATAAGCCCCAGTTAGGACTCCTTTCTACTAAGTTTTTTCTCTGAAGTGAATATATGTTCAAGAGGGAAAAGATGTTGTCTGTCTTGGGGAAGTGTTTATATTTTTTTCTGCTTCAAAACCAGCTCCTGCTGATGTAAATGGCCTACCTTACCATTACCTGCATCAGTACTGCCCCAAGGGAAGCTATTTCAAATATACAAATTCTCCATATTTGGGAAATAAAAATTAAATCAGACGGTTTTCCCCTATTTGTTTTTAAAACTCTGAGTTTGCCTAGGAGCAAAGCAAATACAAGTCCACCTGTTTAGACAGCTTGATAAGCATATTTACCTTATTTGCAAGAGTTGTATTGACCATTTTGAGATGACCCCGATTGTGACATTTCTCTGGCTAACCAAGTTAATGGATATGTTTTAGGGGTATAAAAAATCAAAAGCCAATGGTCTTTAAATCACTTCTAGCTGTAAAAGTTGCTAAAGCAAAAACAAAAATCCATATATAAAAATCAAAATGTTTTTATTCAAGAAATGCAAATTGAGCGTTTGATCTGCCAGGTATGGTTAGTGTCACCAAAAAATTGCCAACGTGTATCTGCCTTTAGGAACATCAAAGATGAAGTTGATCATTTATCAGCTGTATGAACCTGAGCAAGCCATATAGCCTCCTTAAACCTCAGTTTCCTTATCTCAAAGCAGCGTTAGCGTGATAAAATAAGCCGTGGGCATACAAAAATGAATGACCCAGTGAGTACTATGGGGATTAGAAATTCTTTAGAATAGAAGATTCTTTTCTTTTTTAAGTTTTTTAATGTTTATTTACTTTTGAGAGAGAGGGAGAGACAGAGGCATGAGCGGAGGAGAGGCAGAGAGAAGGAGACACAGAATCCCAAGCAGGCTCCAGGCTCTGAGCTGTCAGCACAGAGCCCCGACATGGGGCTTGAACTCACGGACTGCGAGATCATGGCCTGAGCCGAAGTCGGACGCTTAACCGACTGAGCCACCCAGGCACTCCTAGAATAGAAGATTCTTTAGAATAGAAACAGACTCTTGTTCTTACTGGTAATTGAAGCACTCAGCATAGTGCCTGGCATACAGTGAGCACTCAGCTGTTGCAGGATTCCAGTGACCAGCCGTTCATTATTGGTTGATGTAGAAAGAAAATCCATGGATAAAACAGAATTTTTACTCCATCTTGAAGGATGGCAGGATCTGTATTGATGAGGAGAATAGGAAAGGATATTACAAATGCGGAAAATATCAGGAGCCAAACTCTGGAGAGAAAACGAGAAGAGAGGGTTACGAGGACAGTGAGTAAGATTTCCAGACTAGAACTGAGAGCACATGGAGGTAAATGTAAACATTGCTAGGAAAGGTGAAAAGAGATTTATGAAGAGCGTTAAAAACCAAGCGGAGGAGTGTGGGCTTTATTGGGTAAGTAAATGAGCAGTGGAGGAAAGACATGATGAAAAATGCTGTTTTAGGGAGTTAACCTGGCAGTGATGGGGGGACGGAATCCAGGAAGGAAGTTGGAGCTAAGCATCCACAGGGGGAGGTCTATGCAGCAAAACAGCTGGTGTAGAGGTGAAGGGCAGGGGAAGCAACAAGGGAGGAAGAGATTTGGGAGAGATGCTAAAGTATGAATCCAGAATGTTTAGTGACTTGTAACATGAGGCATGAGGATGAGGGGCCAGGAAGACAGGATAAAGTTGGTGCTAATAATGGACTGTAGCAAGAATAGACAGCGTGTTTCAGATGCCCGCTGGCACACTTCTGAGAATAACTGCATTATGTTTTAAAATGAACTACCCAATACATATTGGATACAATTAAGTATTTATTGGATGCTTACTCTTCATCCAGTCTGTACGTGGTGCCATGGGGAATATAAAGGAAGTAAGTCAATGGCATAGCTGTCCTCAAGATACTGATAAAGATGAATATTAGGAATATTAAGAGGCACCTTACTGGCTCAGTTAGAAGAGCATGCGACTCTTGACGTCAGGGTTATGAGTTCAGGCCCCATGTTGGGTGTAGGAAATTATATATGCATACATATATATATATATACATACGTATATATACGTATGTATATATACGTATGTATATATATATTTATATATATATATATATATATATATATATATATATATATATATATATTTAACTATGTCTTACAGTGGTGGGTTGACTTTCCCAGTGTAACAAAGCCAGAAGATAATAGAGTCAGGAATAAAATCCCAGCAGTTGTGACCCCAAAGCCCGCAGTCTCACCATGTATGGAAGTCACTAATGGATGACAGAAGACTGGATACAATTGAGGAACACCTGCGGTATCATGCATTTTGTTTTAGGGCAGGAAGGAGAAAGACAGGGCTTACAAGAGAAGTTGAATAGACACCTACACAGAAGGGAATGGAAGTGGGAAGATCAGCCTGATTGTTGCATGAGGGTGAGTAATGAAGAGGAGACAGAAGGTGTAAATCGGGGCTGCATGACTGCTGCAGGGCTAACGGAGTTGTGACTCAGCACACACTGCAATCAATCAGTTAATAAATACTGATCACCAGTCATCTTTCCAGTAGAGACAGGCCCAGGAACTCAGAATGAAGGGACCTCCCTCTCCCATCTCCTGGGCTTCAGCTTTTCATATCAGTGCGGGCCCAGGATGAGGTCCAGCACCTTGTTTCAGATCCATTCAAGCTGCTCCTTTCCCTGGATGGTACCACCTCAAAAACATCCCTACAATCTTCTTCACCACACTCAGCCTCACAGCGTTCAGTCTTACTATGTTGGGACAAACCTCTAGAGGGGATCCAAGGGGAGTATATTTTCAATATATGGAATGGATCAGAGAGGAAAGGAACAGAGTGTAGAAGCATAAGTACCTAGCACTTTCCCTGATGCAGACCTGGTATGCAATAAATATCTGTTGTGATGAGAAGGAAACTTAAAGAAGATGTTCTGATCATCAGAGTTTGAAGAAACAAAGACTTGTACTAGCAGAAGAGGAGAATTAGGATGGAATCAAAAGACATTTCATGGGAAAAAGCCAACACAATAGACTAGATACGTGGAGAAGGAAAGAAAAGAGGCATGGGCCTCACTAAGGTTTTGAACCTGTGTATTTGAGAGGAGGTGATATAATGAACAGAAATTCCAAGAATTAAATGTTTCTTTAGGAGTTATCTCTGTGGTTCTCTGTTGTAATTTAGGAACTAGCAGCATACTAGTAAATAGTGGACAGGCAATAAAGAATTAGGGTGTTGAACAAATAATACACAGTACTAGTTTTGAGAAAAAAAGCACTCTCATATCCTGTCGGTGTGAGTCTCACTTCAGAGCAATGACATTTCCTGCCAGGAATCCATGTCTTAATGAACCACTGTTACGGAAGGGACTTTGTTATATCCTTTAATAAGTTAAAGCAGAAAAAAGCAAAAGAATAATTAATAATAATAATAATAATAATAATAATAATAATAATTTGAGTATCACTACCCTAAGGCCTAGCACAAATGCTTAGTGGTATCTTTGATTTAAGGTTAGAAGGAGAATCCTAACTGGAAAGAAAGGCCTGTGTTAGGTGTTGGCTGAATTCCTGAAACGAAACTACTGCAAGATGGATTTATCAGGAAGGTCAATGAACCCCTCACGTGCATGAGCCCCTACATCTAATTTCTTAAATTTGTATAAGCTTCATCTTTCAACCACAGCCACATATTAGGTTCAGCTGATGCAAAAAACTATTTGAATTTCTCTATTGCCATTTCCTCATCCCAGAGACCTGGAGTTTACACCCTAGACTTTGAGTTGAGTTAGAACTGAGTTTGAATTCCAGTTACGCCATTTATAAACTCCATGGCTTTGGTCCACTCTTTCCAATTTCCTCATCTGCAAATGGGAATACTAGTGCTAATACTGTGACCCTTCAGGGTTATTATAAAGCCTAAATGTGCATAAGAGTTCAATAAATTGTACCTCTATTATTATTACTAATTAGTCCAGTGATTCTTAGCCTCATTTTTCCCATTTCCCATTTAAAATTTTATACATAATTGACATTTTGTTACAAATCCTCAGAAGCCTATTAAATAAGACTACTATAACTTTTCCTTTACTTTGTAAGTTCTCCTGCTCGGAGAGTTTCTGGATATGTTGATTTGCAAGAGCTATGTACCAAATTCAGAACATATATTTCCTTTTTAAAAATTTTTGCCATCTCCACCTCCACTGAGTGTAAGTCTAAGGTTAAGCATTAAACTGTTATGAATAATAATTTGGCCTGTATATTTATCATCTCACCAAGTTATTCCAAGGAATTTTTCAGCCTGAACAAAAACTAAATTCAGATAATAATTTAGTGGTCCTTCTTACCATCTGGAAACCCCAAAAAGCCATGTGAAATCAATGAATAAAAGAGTATCATTTAGGGGTTCCTGGGTGGCTCAGTCATTTGAGTGTCCAACTCTTCATTTCAGCTCAGGTCATGATCCCAGGGCCATGGGATCGAGCCCCTCGTCTGACTCCGTGCTCAGCGTGGAGCGTGCTTGAGATTCTCTCTCTTGCTTTCTCCCTCTGCCCCTCTCCCCCTCTCTCACTCTCTCTCTAAAAATGAAAAATTTTTTAAAAGAGTATAATTGGTTTCACAATAATGACCAACTGAAGAGTGATTAGAATTATTTACATAATCATCTTTTAAAGAAAAGTGGACTCACACACTTTTTGTTGTTGTTGTTGTTGGAGGGAGCTCTCACATACATTTGCCCTTAAATATGTTCCCCTGAATTGGTTTTCCAACAAACACCTACTAATTACATTATTCTGGCAAAGGAAGAAATGGATTAGGCCAAACTTTCCCAATTTTTTAAACTCTGGGCTGTCCTTTCTCAAGTAGTTGTATATATTTTAATTCTTTAATTAAAAAATATAAAATACCAGAAGCCACTCTGAATTCCATAATGCTTTCAGATGAATTTTATCTGAATAATCTTAATAGCAGCTACACACATTGGAAGCATTGCAATAGAAATGTGTGTGAGCTGTATAATATATTCCATTACCAAGGCTGGCGTACATTCTTCTGGAAATAGCTCCGAGTCCAATCCCTCCTCCCACCTAACTTCATCCTAGGCGTCTAAGGAACACCAAGGAGGAGTCATTGTTTTAGGCACTTTAGAATCAGAGGGCAGAATGTCTTTGCTCCTTCTGCAGGCCTTGACTCCTTCCTAGCGTAAGAGATGGTTACATGAGCTCAGAAGAGAAGGGGAATACATGAGGCACTTTCAGGTCATGGGCTTTTCAGGCAAAGCCTCGCCATGAAAATGTGAGGAAAATCTCCTTTTACAGACCAAAACTTGGGTAAACCCAAGTTCTAATTCTGGTCCTGCCATGCATTGACATGTAGGTGTCACCTGAGCTCAGTGGGTTTCATTTACCTTATCTGTTGATTGAAGCTGTATTAGAGGATAATAGTCTTCATCTACAGCATGCTTTAGCAGCATCAAAGCACTTTCACATATATTATCTCATTTGATCTCCACGACAACTCTGAGCTAAGACAAGACAAATAATACTATTCCCATTTTTCAGATAAGAGAAGTAAGGTTAGAGATTAAATAGCTCACCCAAGTTACACTGAATTAGTGTTTGAGGCAGATACCTAGCAAGGTCTTCTGATTCTTGAACTCGTGAGTTTCTGGCTACACGCCACAGACCCTATTTGTATAAGTCTAGGATTCTAATGATCAGGTTCCATCTTGGAGACTCTTTACATGGTTTATGCCTGAGAATACTCGGTGTCTGGTAAGAATAGAAAAATGCCACTATTGTTTAAAATGTTTTCAAAGGTTAAAGAATCAACAGTAAGCTATCGTAAAGATTATTATTTCAGATACTGGGTGAAAATTGTGATTAAAAAAATTCAATGACAAAAGCATACTTTTGAAGTTTCCCTCTCTCTCTTTCCCCCTTTGTTTGTTTCTCAACCCACAATCAGAGCTTGCTGGTTCTAAGATTTTTGGCATTTCTGGATGAATCTCAGTAATTTGAAATAGCTGCTACGGAGCTGTTGTTTAGTACTTCAGTTCAAGTCAGCTCTAAATGTGTACTACGTAGAAAGAGTTCTTTTCTAAGGCCTGGGACTCTAAGCTTCAAGAATTGTTGAAGGGTTTTGTTTTCCTAGAGCTGTCAAGTTTCTTTGAAAGAACTGAAAAGAAGCAACAAAGGAAGATGTGAGAGTGATTTTAAAATATTTTAAATATCTCTTTGGTTTTCCAATCTCTTTCAAATTAAAGCTCTGTTATTAACCATTCCATAGCTAAATGCCTCTATCTTTGGAATGTTGCTCTGTAATGAGATGACCCTTCTTTACTGTACATGTGTGTGAGTGTGTGAGTGTGGGGGTCTCTTTTCCTTTCCTTTCCTTTCCTTTCCTTTCCTTTCCTTTCCTTTCCTTTCCTTTCCTTTCCTTCCCTTCCCTTCCCTTCCCTTCCCTTCCCTTCCCTTCCCTTCCTTTCTTTATATTTTCTTTCAGCCTTTTCTCTGAATGGCAAAAGGTTTATCAGAGACCAAAAATTTCTTATCTTTTCAGAGAATTGAATTTGTAGTAAAAATGCCTTGATCTCAACATAAAGATGGAGATGACATGAAAATATATGTAACATTGGAAGAATAATAATACGAAGAAACAGACAGCAGACCAAAATTGTACAGCAAACCATGTTTAAGTGATTTACTTGGGGTTATGTGTTTTTAAAAGCAACATATAAATGCATAGCAGGGTTTTGGCAGATGAAATTGTGTTGTGTTTACTTTAAGGCGCTCGAGGATGATAAACAGTTATTTAGTACAAGTAGTATGCCCATGGTGCAAGGAACACTGAATTAGATACAGTTCCTGCAAAGTAGGTTTGAAATCCAAATACAAATTGGAGAGGCAGAGTATAAAATACCCAGAAAAAACCTAACACTCTACACATGTAAAAACATCATCATAGGCATTCTAAGTGTACTTGCAGACATAATTTGTAAAATTCCTTAACTACACATACAAACACTGTAAATAGAGTCATACTTTCACAGATTTGATCTGTTCACAGATGTAAGCACATGGATCTTAGATATGCAATTTAAGGGTGATACGTTTAGCTGCTAAATACAGGCACCCACCTGATAATTGCTATCTTTACTGCTCATCTACCTTACATTTTAAAAGCCTTCCAAATTCCTTTCTAAATTACAAGTTTGCATAAACGTGCAAATATTTTTTTGTTTCTCAGTAATATATGTCAAACATATTTGAATGAAATCTCCTCTAACTAATTTTTAAATGTTGCATTGCATCTATGTGGTTGCTGCTGTGTGTTCACTTTATGAAAAAGTGGTACTTTTTTTTTAATTGGCAAAATGGACAGTTGAAGAGCTGTTGAAGAAAACAAACCAAATTCTTCATGTGAACAATTGTTTCACATTGATGTCTTGAAACAAGAAAGATTTCTGCTATTTATTTACCAGAGATGAGTACAGATAATTTCATTGTGCATCGATTTTCTCTACAGAGGGAGGAAGTGTGGTCAGCTAAAACGAAGCATTGAAATGGGGAATCAACAGCCATGACTTCTATTCTCATCTCTGTCTTCAGAATTTGCTCTCTTGGAAACTCATTTGATTACCAAGATTCCAGTTTTTTTCATTTCTTTATTTGTTTCCTTTGGTGTTTTTTTTTTTTTGTTGTTGTTGTTCTTTTGTTTTGTTTTTTGTTTTTTGTTTTTTTCTAACGGACGAGATCAGACTTATAGATAGAATTCTTTGAGTTCTTTTGTTGGCATATTTTAATTGGTCTGCTCTATAATTGATATAGTGATAAAATGGGAGCCAATAGAATTGCACATCATTCAGGAATATTATCATTGAAGATTCGTGGAGCCAAACATTCAGTGAGTGCTTACTGAATGCAAGTCACTGAACAAGGCACTGCGTAAATATAGTTGGTCCTTAAATCACAACAAAATTATGAAACTGTCATTATGTGAAAATAGAAACTTCCCAGTAGGCCAAAACTATGTGAATTAAGGATAATGATCCAAAAAAAGATCACTGTGCACTTTACATACAAAAGAAGTTTATTTTTTAAAATACTTGTTAAACACATTAAAAATTGCACATCTTTAACCTGCTTGTATTCTGTTTTCAAATTATTATTTTTAAATTTGTGAAATTTATCTACTGTATACATTTGGAAGCTTGGCATGATATCGTATATATTTGGAACTTTTTGATGCCTATTCATATATTTATATATGTATATAAAAAGAACAAAAGTATCATGCTTATGCCTAAAACACATACGTCTATACCTTTTAAATTATGAATTGAATAAACCTGTTATTTTTTCTATTCTCAAGTGTTTTTTTATGCCAGTTCTGTGTTCTTGGTTACAGTGAAAAGAAAATTAATTAATTTAATGTTTTTTTTCAAGTTGTTGGCATTCTGTTTATGCTGGCTTTTTAATTTGTCATTGAAAGTATTTCTGGGATTGGTTATTTAACAAGAAGTTGTGTGATTTGTGCTCCATTTTGCTTATATTTTGTTCTTCACATCTATATTAGATAAAATCTACTCAGGCTGCTATAATGAAAAAAGAAAAAGAAAAAGACCAAAACACAGAGACTCAAATAATATAAAACTTTGTTCTCTCTCACCTGACAATTTAGATGGGCAGGACTGTTGATGTATGGCAGCTGTATAGTATCAGGGACACAGGCTGTCTCTAATTGCTCTGTCATCCTCAACTGTGGCTCTGTCTCTTGACCCAATATGGCTGCTCCAGCTCCAGCTATCATATTTACCTCCAGCCAGAAGGAAAAGAGAAAAGGATAGAGGGAATTCATGCTTTCTTTGGAGGGCATAATCTGAAATTTTCACACATAACTTCTGAAATGATTCATAGCACATGTTCAGGCACAACCACCCTAGAAGACATTATGAAGTACTGAGATGTTCATACCTGTACACAGAATCTCTGTACAATAGCTACAAATGCAGCCTCATGCCAGGATATTGAGTTATGTTGAGACAGCATTACAGTGGGTGATTTTTCGAAATGGTATGCAACTCTTAGTAAAGTTTGGGATAAGATAATAAAAGCCTCCCTCAATTTACAGTGTCTTTGCATTTCTGGGGAAAAAAAAAACCATCATGAGGGATGTCATGAGGGATGTAGATCAGTTCTTATTGTGTTAGCTTTCCTCTACATTGCAAGAAATTTACCATCCCTGACCACAAAATTCCCTCCTCTAATTATTGTGACCATCAAAAACAGCTCCAAAAATTTTCCAAAATATCTCCCAGGAACAGGACAACTCATGTAGACATTCTAAAACTACAGGCTATGTTGGTGCCTGGTCTAATTTCCAACATATCACAGATAACAATTTTACCAAAAATTTGCAATGGTCTAATGAAGGATCATTGAATTTCTAACCATTAATATCATTTCCACCCATCACCTCAATGCTGCACATTCAAGCCTTTTTTTTTTTTTTTTAAGGGCAGCATGCCGCTTAAAGGTACCAAATCATATACTTGTTATGAGTTTAGGCTGCTAGACAAAGGAACCCTAAACTGGACAGATGTTTATTTCCCTCTCATGTAAAAGTTTTCCCAGGCATGCCAGGATGGCTAAATCATTGATTATTTGGGGATCCAAGATGCTGCTCTCTTTTTACTATGCCATTTTCAACATAAGTGGATTTCATTTCATGGATCCAACATGGCTGCTGTAGCTCTAGCCATTACATCTGTATGCCAACAGTGAAAGGGAAAAGATAAAGGAAAAAAAGACATAAATAATCCTTCCCTTCAAAGGCAAATCCCCAAAGCTATACAGACAACTTCTGCTTTTCCCAAAACTTAATATTTTTACTTTTGAGATTCCAAAACTATGAATTGTTGGTAACTCTAAGCATCTAGTAGACATTGTTCTATCAGACAGGTGGCATGATGAAATGTACCCCAAACTAGACATTCTAATTCCGGTTGTGCTTCTAACCAGCTTCGAGATCCCAGGCAGATCATTTAACGTCTATGATTCTTTCTTCAGCTACAAAATGAAAATAGAGGAGTTGAATAGGCTATTTCAAATTTCCAAAATCTAGAGTATACTATAATGCTTAGAGGACATCTTATGACTCATCTCAGTCTTAAAACTTTATTTTCCTACCTAAATATTTTCTAGTCCATTCATTGCAGGGGATTGATTTGTATTTTCAAAAGTCGTTTTACGAAGTATATCAGGAACACAGAAGTTTTGAGCTTTTTAATGTCCACTGACCAAGAACATTTTGATCAGTCAGTGATATGCTGAAGGGGTTACTAAATACACTTTGATGTCATCACAGGTTTGTACCATACAATTGCCATTTGTCTCCAATGAGGGCATGTTTTTGTTTTTTTAGACCTGTTCCCAAACTCAATCTCTTCTCTCTTCGATTACAATCCTGGTTGGAATGGCCACTGTCTCTTTTCTATGTTGCTGCATTAATCTCCTATTTGATTTCCTGCTCCTACTCTTGGATCTTCTTAACACACACTGCCCAAAGTGTCCAAATGATATTTTTTTTCGTTTTACCTCTTTTACCCATTTATCCCACCTCTCACCCCGGCCTCTGGCAACAAGCAATCCATTCTCCCTATCTAATGGCTTGTTTTGTTGTTGGTGTTGTTTTATTGAAGTATACTTGACACACAATGTTACATTAGTTTCATGTGTACAACATAGTGATTTGACAAGTTTACACCTTATGCTGTGCTCACCACAAATGTAGCTGCCATCTGTCACCATACAACGCTATTACAATATTATGGACTGTATTCCCTATGCTGTAATTTTCGTCTCGGTGGCTTATTCATTCCATAACTGGAGGCTTGTATCTCCCACTCTGTTTCACCCATTTGGCCCATTCCCCCACATGTATTTTTTTTTTTTAGATTCCACATATAACAGAGAGCATACAGTATTTGTCTTTCTCTGTCTGACTTCTTTCACTTTGCATAATACCCTTGAGGTTCATCCACATTGTCACAAATACTAAGATTTCATTCTTTTTTATGGCTGAATAATTTTCCATTGTATTTATATACCTTGTCTTCTTTATCCATTCAGCCATCAATGGAAACTTAGGTTGTTTCTGTATCTTGGCTATTGTAAATACTGCTGTAATGAACATGGGGGTGCATGTATCTTTCTGAATTCGTGTTTTCATTTTCTTTGGATAAATACCCAGAAGTAGAATTGTTGGATCATATGGTAGTTTGATTTTTAATTTTTTGAGGAAACTTCATACTGTTTTCTCCAGTGGCTGCACCAATTTACAATCCCTCCAACAGTGCACAAGGGTTTCCTTTTCTCCACATCCTCATCAACACATCTTTTTCATAATAGCCATTCTAACAGCTGTGAGGTGATACATCACTGTGGTTTTGATTTGCATTTCCCTGAGGATTAATGATGCTAAGCATCTTTTCACGTACCTGTTGGCCATCTGTATGTCTTGCTGGGAAAATGTCCATTCAGATCTGCCCATTTTAATAAATCAGATTGTATGTTTTTTTTGCTTTTGAGTTTGTGAGTTCTTTACATATTTCAGATATTAACCCTTATCAGACATGTGGTTAGCAAATATTTTCTCCCATTCCATAGGTTGGCTTTTCATTGTGTTGATAGTTTCCTTTGCTGTGCAGAAGCTTTTTAGTTTAACGTAGTCCCAATTATTTTTGCTTTTGTTGTGTTTGCTTTTGGTATCAAATTAAAAAACTCATCGCCAAGACCTATATAACAAGCTTATCATCTATGTTTTCTTCTAGGAGTTTCATGGTTTCAGAACTTACGTTCAAGACCTTAATCCATTTTGAGTCCATTTTGTTTAGGGTGTAAGATAGGGCCCATTGCTACCCAGTTTTCCCAGCATCATCTATTGAAGAGACTGTCTTTTCCCTATTGTATTTTCTTTTTTTTTATTAAAAAAAATTTTTTAACGTTTATTTATTTTTGAAACAGAGAGAGACAGAGCATGAACAGGAGAGGGGCAGAGAGAGAGGGAGACACAGAACCGGAAGCAGGCTCCAGGCTCCGAGCCATCAGCCCAGAGCCCGATGTGGGGCTCGAACTCACGGACCGTGAGATCGTGACCTGAGCTGAAGTCGGGCACTTAACCGACTGAGCCACCCAGGCGCCCCATTCCCTAGTGTATTTTCTGCCTCCCTTGTAAATTAATTGACCACATATGCATGGGTTTATTTCTGGGAGTAACAGAATTTAGCGAAAAAATTCACTTTGTCTTTGTCACTTTTCTTTTAAATAAGTATGTACTGAACACTTACCATATGCCAGACACCAAGTTACACACAGGAGATACAATAGTGAGCAAGATCGGCACAACCTCTTCTTTATACAGATAAGTAGGTAGAAAATAATTAGAGTTTATAGGAAATGCAATGAAAGAAATGTTAAAATGTCTAAACAAGAGACTAACAGAGGTCACCAGCTTTACATAGGGCAATCACAAAAGACCAAATAGAGACATTTTTTAATGTTTATTTGTTATTGCGGGGGGCGGGACAGAAAGAGAGGGAGACACAGAATCCGAAGCAGATTCCAGGTTCTGAGCTGTCAGCACAGAGCCCGACACGGGGCTCGAACCCATGAACTATGAGATCATGACCCGAGCCAAAGTCGGATGCTTAACCGACTGCACCACCCAGGTGCCCCTAAACAGAGACATTTAGGTGAGAAGGAGCTGGCTATGCATATTGTGGGGATAAGGACCGCATTCCAGGCAGAGAAAACAACCTGTGCTAAGGTCATAAGACTTAGGAGGAGGGAGTGAGACTGTAGAAAGAAGGACCAGTAGGGCCCAAGACTAGTGAGGGGTGAAGAAGAGGAAAAGTGACCCAAGAATGGAAAAATAAATAGGGAGCAGATCATACAGATACTAATAGGCCCTGGTAAGAAATTTGGATGTATTCCAGTTTATTTCCAAGGAAGGGTTGAGACATTGAAGGGATTCAAACAACAGAATTATGTGAGTCAATTTTCAGTTTAACATCATTTTTGCTTCTGGTGGAAAAGAAACAAAAGAGAAAGCAGAGAAACCAGTAATATAGGCAGAAATGGACAGAGAGGTGGCAATAAGAGAGTGAAAAATCTTTACAAAGTGCAATTGTAATGTTTAATTATACCTAATACTACATACAATCAACCAACCAACAAATGATTATATTTTGAGGTCCCACCATATGTCCAGCATGGAAATGTAAAGATATATGATGCACTGTTCTTGCCTTCTGGGAACTAATAATTTATTAGGAGGAAAAACTAACATATAAAAAACTATATTAATAGTCTCATAGAACCACCCTCTGACACCTAATAAATGGTTATTTCTTTAGGTTAACAGGGAAAATATGTAGAAATCTGAAGGTAATGTTTTTGTGTTAAATCATCGCTATTGTTTATTGTATTTACAGCCTGATTTTCCTGTGCCAATAACCAGAATGCGAATAATGACCAAATAGGTTATTTTGTTCCCTTCACATATCATATTTTTCCTCATTTAGACCAGGTCTTGGACATGGGGTAGGTCCCAGATTGCAGCAGGTGGTGAGAAGATTAAAAGAACAATCTAGACTTTACCAGTATATTCCAAGCTCTCGCTCACACCTGTCTATAGAGATCCTGAACTCTGGCTTCTTCACAGGACCACTTTTGCAAATACTTCTGCCTAACTAGGAGACTGATGGCCAACATAAGCTATTTTCTTTCTAGAAATTATAAAACACTGACTTAACTCAAATAAGCAAAGATGATCCAATGTACCAAATGGTCTCATTTAAAATAATCAGTGAGCTGTATTAGGAATGTCTTTCAGAGCAATATCTTGAAAGAAACTGAGAGTAACTTGGCTCAGACTCAAAGGTCGTAGATGGAAAAGGTCCTTTTGCTGCTTAAATTAATCTTTGAGGCAAATTTTCAAAAATTACTGACATCAGAGATGTTCTGGCAATAGCCTCATGCCAGTGGCCTGGGTCCAGAAACTACCAGACTTTTGCCTTCCTCACGATAATTCCAGTTCTCACGGATGGCCCTCTGACTATGTCAGAAGCAACTGGAATAAGAGAAATAAAAAGAAGCCAGAAGTCTAACACTTGTGACCATTACCATTTCCGGAATGCCTTTTGCAGGAGTAGGGAAGGGTAATTCTGATATCCTGGAAACATTTGAAACTGAGTAATAACACTTTGCCTACTTAAATGCCCCCTGTAGTTTCAATTAGCTGGGCACACTTCTGAACATTCTTTTGCTGTTAGGCGAGGCATGGTTATAGCCAGCATGTATTGCTTCAGCAGTGAATAAAAGGGTGTTCTCCTCTAGAACCAACTTTTCAAACCTGTGCAAGGGCAAGGATATAATTTAAACATTTAGGTCCTAATTTGCAAGACATTTTCAGAACAGTAGGGTCAATAACACTTATATAACATTTCTACTCCTGGAAGAGGTATAAAATCCAAGAATATAGTGGCCTATTATTTTGATTATCAATTCAATAAATAGAATCATGCCATTATTGCTATTGAATGCCTAGTTAATAACCATACAGCAATACTCCAAAGCTCAAAAAAATATGAAGGGTGTTCAGATCAGCAATGGATTATTCACATTTTATAGTAGATATTTCTCAGAAAATAACACTGGTTAGAGAAATCATACTTTTCTAACTCAAAAACTGGTGTCCTTGGAGATCTTCCTAGATGTCTGTCACAACAGTTTAGGTTACCTAACAAGTTTGAGATATGCTGGGTTAAATAAAGTTAACATTTTGTTTTGTTTCACAATGCGTAAATAATGTGCTAATGCTTATTTTGGCCTCTAAGAAAGGAGATATGGTAGGCAGGACTATCTGTCCCCAGTTCACGTGACTACAGAACCCTGGGATATATGGTACCATAATTGGCATGTATTTGCACTGGTTATTCTCTCTGCTTGGAAGGGTCTTTCCTTGACGACCACTGGGTTTGTTCTCTCACTTCCTTCCAGTCATGTGCACAAATGGTACCCTCTCACTGGGACTATTCTCATCTATTTCTTTCATTTTATTTTTAAAATTTTGACATTTATTTATTTTTAAGAGAGAAAGTATGTGAGCAGAAGAAGGCTAGAAAGAGGGAGACAGAAGATCTGAAGCAGGCTCCGCGCAGTGAGCACAGAGCCTGATGGGGGCTTCAACTCACGAACCATGAGATCATGACTTAAACCAAAACCAAGAGTTGTCCATTTAACCGACTGTGCCACCCAGGTGCCCCTCACTCACCTATTTAAAACACCAATGTCCACCCTTACCCACTTGGTAATCCTAATTCCCCTTATCCAGCTTTTTTACCTATTGTATTTATCAGGTACATAATTACGTAATTTATTATATTTATTTTCTGACTCCTTCCATTAGACAGGAATTTTTACTTTTATTTTACTTTTAGTTCCTAGAATAGGGACTAACATATACTAGGTTTTCAGTAAATATTTGTTGAATGAAGAAAAAAAAGAGAATTTTCTGTATTTTTTAAAAATCAAGATGTGTTCTATAAATGATATGTTTTCTTTTTTTCTGTTATAAGATTTACGATGTATGTTACATTCAGTTATATCTTAGACTCTAGGGAATATAAATCAGGGGAAAGTTGCATTTTTTGAACTCATTGCAGCCAGAGTTAATTTAATATCTGGTAAGAAACAGCTTACTGTCATTCATGACTTTTCTATCTCTAATTTCAGCTCGCCCCTTCCTCCACCTGAAATGAATTTTTCCAAGTTGTGAAGCCCTTCCAACTCTATTTCAATAATAACTTCCTCATTAATTTCCTGTCCTCCTTCCCTACTAGGAAGGGCACATGAAGGGGGACAGCTGGCAATAATCCTGAAGAGCAGGCTGAAACCTTATCATAGGTGGTCTTCGAGGCAATCAGACTCTCTATGGGAAGCGATAGAGACCCACTATTTGGAGAATTTTTAAAAACATCTGAATTTCTAGAAAGGTATCTTGACAGTGATGTATCAAATGGCCTGGAGGTCAGCGTGATTCTCATTTCTAATTCTGCACCAACTCTCTGTTTCCCTTCGTGTGATGCTCTTTCCCCGTTTCTCATCTGTTTTCTCTGAGGCCACCTACTCACGTCCCAGACCTACTAGTTCTCCAAAAGAGTCTGGATATGCAACAAAGACACAGGCTCAAAGACATCCCTGTTGCATCTCTGCTGGGGTCTTCTGGACTTCTTACCCCCACTGACCAGAAGCCACAGATCAAGGGAGGAAGGGGAAAGACATTAGCAAGACATGTGTTTCTTATCATAATCTCTGAATGCTCTCACATAATGCAAGTTAGTCCCACTTTACAAATGAGAGAAACTTTGTTCAAAAAACGTAAGTATTCTACAGAATTTCACTTAGGTAGTGAGGTTCATGCCTACAGCTGCCCCAGAGGATAAGCAGATAAGACTGGCTGATGAACCCATTCTCAGTTCCAGGTAGTGTGAGGTGCGCTTTACATAAATTGTCACAATTCAATTCCAACAGCCTCATGAGAAGCTTCAGTTCTTTTCCCCATTTTACAGGAGACTAAAGTTAGGAAGATTTCCTAACTTGTCTAAGTTCATGCAGCTAGGAGATGGTGATTCTAATCACTACAGCCCATTCCATCTAAATAGAGTCAGAAGTCCTACCTGCATATTACCGATAAACCCCAGTTCTTTCCGCTATGTCACCTTGCCTCCTGTGCTATGAAAAGCGGAGGCCGCAAGGACACATAGGGGCCTGGCTCTGACCTGAATGAGGGTCTGTTGGCCTTGGAAGTCAGTGAGCCCTTTACTCTCCCTGCCTGTCAACGCTCCCGGCCAGCCATTGATGCTGACAGTTATGGGAGAGGAGGAGTAAGTAGCTCTGGACAGATCAGTGCCCTGAACATAGAAAGTCCTTTTTACTGTATCCCCTCCATCTCCACCACCATCCTTCCCCTACAGATGTGGGGAAGACACTAAATTCTAAAGGTTAAGATACAAGAATTATAGTTGAGTATCAATTGACTATCAAAGCAGAAAAGTCCTTTGTAAACTTAAAAACTCTCACCATTATTTTCCTGTCCAGCACTGTGGATTATACTAGGGCTGGGCAGCATTTTCTATGGAAACCCAGAGACTGGCCTCCTCCTTTTTTCCTAATTTAATATTCATTTGTGGTTGTTTCTGTAGTGGCAGTTTGGAGTAGAGACATCCACATCAGATGTTAATTCATGTCAAAGGAGTTATTACTCAAAATACTCTATGACACAAAGAGCGGAGCAAATAAAGACGTAGAAAAATTCAATTCCCATAGATATAATGACATAACACAATAGTGATGATATATCAGAAAAATCAGAAAGGTATACAGACTATGCTCAGATGTGCAAAGAAATGAGCATTCTTTATTTCTTTGTAAACGATTGGGTTCTCTTCACAATCCCACACCCACCAGGTAGTTTAGAAAAGTTGTTTTAATTAAATTGCCAATTCAGTCTAACTTGGTAATTCAACCCATCTCTTTATGTAACCCAGTTTCTGCTTAGATGAGTCAGGGAAACACTTGTCAGAGTTTTGCCCTCTCTACCTGGATATCTGTAGAATGACTGCGGTATGTGTAATCTTAGGGGAGGTGGAGTTCTGGAGTGCATGAGGTATCTTCAAAGTGCTCCTGGTTTGGCCTAGTCCCCGAGCTGGTAATATCTCAGGAGGGACTTGTCACACCCTGGGTACTCTGATGCACCATTGCTAAAAACTGCCTTTAGCGATAATCATTCATATTTTGGTCACTCGACTCTGACAACACTAGGGGCCACCATTTCCTCTTGGAGATTGGGCCCCATCTCCACTTTTGCTGACAATATGCATTCCCTGACACAGGACTGTGACTTCCACTTGCACCTTGGTCTGTGGTGGATGGCGTCATTCTTCTTAGGCACCCACCTTCAGCAAAGTTGCCAGGCAGGTCCTTCGACTACTTTGATCCAGATCCTTCTAGTTCATTCCACAGGATGCTCAGGAACATCTGGAAAGCTTCACACCATACAGGAGCTGAGGGAGACTCTAAGAGCCTTAAACTTAGACCTTTGTGTACAAAGCCATGTTAGGCCATTGAATTGAATTTGGTCTAACAGCCCCCATGTTTAAGCGGAAACCTATAAGGTAATAGCTTCCAATAGTCTCTTGGAGGGCAGCAGCCACTTTCGACTTGTCATTCCCCTCAACCTCTGTAGAATATCTCTATACTTCCAATCTCCCACTCAACCCTCACCTCCAGGAATTTGTGAAGAGAAGAAAAATTGAAGCCATCCTTTTATCCCTGCCTCCCTGCCTTCTTCTACCCAGAATCCGATGGTAACGGAGAAGCCAGGCATTCCCTACCTTCTTCCTAACCTAGCCTACCCTCCTCTCATTTAAGACACTCTACTATTGTTTGTCCAGCCAGCCTCTCAGTATGTTAAAGAAGACAGGAGGCAATTGCAAAAATTCTTTTCTTTCTTACAACCCAAATTACATGACTGTTGTTTCAGAAGAGTCAGTTTATGAGATCTACAACTGATCAATGGCTTCTTTGTTCTAACCTTGGGAAAGCCCAGCTTCTTTCCTGGGGCTATATGCTCAGTAGGTAGAAGTTTGCAAGGGATCTTGATGTGAGGGAGAAGTGTAGGTACTTTGATTTATTCTTTCAAATGATTCAAATATGATTTCAAATATGATAACTCCTACTAAAATAACAACAATATTTGGTTCTTACCATGTCAGATACTGTGCACCAACATTATCTTTTAGTTAACTCTTACAACAACCTTGTTGTGACAGTTCTTTCACACATTTTCAGAGAAGAAAACCAAAGCACAGAAGGATTCACGCAGTGGGTGAGGAGTTCTTGCCCTCATCCACTGTGGTCTAGAATAGTGTTTCTCAGTTTGACTACAACTCAGGTAAGAAACACAATTTATTTCACAATCAAAGTACACACATACCAAAAGCAGAGTTTCAGATAACAATCAATACTTACCATCCACTCTTTTCCTTATATTCCATGCAATTCCCTCTCTCTGTCTCTCATTTTTTCTTTCTTGTTTTTTTTTTTTTAATGCTGGTCACAACCAACAAAATTGATTTGACAACCCACTGAAGAGTCATAATTGACACTTGACAAATGCTGCTGCACCACCTGCAGTATCAATATTACCGAATTCTAATAGAAATTACATCAGACTACATTTAGCCATTTGGAAATAGGCGAAGGTAATTTTTTGTGTACATGTCATAATTGGGAGAGCTTGAGTATGAAAGACTTAAAGCAAGTAAAATAGTGAGTAAAATGTCAATTAAATGCTGTTAAGTAGCTTTAAAACTATTTAGTAAGAAGAAATCCGGAAGCTGAACAAACATAGATTTGTGGTTTAAACATTTACCATTTTCACCAAGTCTTCCTTAATTTGGCCTTCAGAACTTATATCTAGATATTTTCACCCTTCATTTTGATCTACAGGGCTTAATTATTATACCGCAGAATTTTACTTTTTCTTCCAAGGATTTAGATTAAAATGTAGCATTCGTTTTAATTCAGTATTGTAGAATTCAGTATTGTATTCAAAATCCCAAAATAGTTAAGTTTCAAAAGAGACAGACTTTCCTGAGCTCCAAATTCTTAGATGATAAATAATTTGAGTCAATGGGCATTCTGCCCTTAGAAGAAGCAAGATAAACACAGAATTGATCATGCCAATTAATAATTTGGGGACAAATGAGTGACAGCTCAGGAAACAGAAGGTTCAGAAAATGTTCAAGAAGTTCAAGATCATAAAACCTAGAAAAAGCCTATAGATTTCTGTCTTTTCAGTAGAAGGATCGTTAAAAGGTTGTGTGTTAGGGTACTTTGCTTTAGGCCACTTTCAAGTAAATCAAGAAATGAGCCTTCCTCCATGTTTATTGCACTTTCTAGTTCTCACTAAATTATATCTTTGACCTCGGAGACATTTGCAATAGCACCAGGATGTGGTTCCAAATTGGATTAGCATTGCCACGCAGATCCTTTTGGCATACTGGAAGCCCTACTCCATCAGTTATCTACTGAAGTCAGATGGATGACATTAGCAGCTCTTAGGGTTAGGTTTTTGAGATATACAACTGGAAAACACAACAGATGCTTTTTGCAAATACAGAAAAGGAACTATTCAAAACACAGTAAAGAAAAGAGTGAGTAAACTCTGGAAGACCTGAGCTCTTGCCCTGCAACCACCTTAAGCTAGTTTGAGGAGCCCTATGGAGTCACTTAGCCTTTTAAACCTCAGATTTCCCACCTGGAAATGCCTTCCATAACTTACCACCTGTCAATGGTCTCATAGCGACCAATGTTACACCCAATATTTGGGATCCATTATTACAGTCATATTGCACATGAGATCAAAACCACCTCGGTTGGGTCATTTTTCTCAATACTTCAGAGGATACCATAAATGACATCCGTCCTAGATTCTAGCACATTGAGAAAAACGAAGCACCAGTCTGTTTCAGGAGAGGGTTAAAAAAACAAAAAGGATAAACAAGATTGTGGGAGGAGAAATTCATGTAACCTGCAGGGGGCACTAAGGTACTTTTAGAGAAGGAATCATGAATGGGAAGGAGAGGTACCTGTTACCCCAAATGTAAGGAGGCAAATGAGAAGAAAGGAACAGAGAGATATCATTTATCATTCCTCATATAGTTCTGTTACTCCCTGCCTTCTATCTCAAGTAGACTGCCTAGACAGCAATCTGCGATTATAAAAGATAAACTGCGAACTGATAGGAAAGGGAAAAATTCCAAAAAGAGTAGCTTCTTTCTAAGGATTTGATAAATGAGGCTTTGCTACCTAATAACTTGAGGATTTACCATTTAATCAGGATTAGGAAATCCAAGGAGAAAATGTTCAGTGCTCATGACATATGATTATCGGCAGAGCAGTGGTAAATTGCAGAGAGAATTCTAAGAGTCTTGGTTCTTCCTTTATAGGGTAGGGTCAAAAGGATATCACACACGGAAGACTCAAGTCAAGGCCTTATATTGCAGGACTGCTTCTTCGGAAGGAATGAATCAGGTTGAGAATGATGTCCAGAAATACCCTTACGTTTGTGTAATAGTTAACCATTTGTAAAGCCCTTTTATGTAGAAATTATCTCCCTTGATCCTCATGATGACCACTTTATATTTGAAGGTTTAGGGAGGTTAAGTGGTTTGCCCAAAGTCACACAGTAAATTTCAGAGAGGGAGTCTTTGATGGAAATATGGATTTCTGATGATTTTCAACAGATCAATGGGCTGCTCTGCCAACCAAGTGTGTTTTGAGGGACTTATTCACAAAGGGAAAATTCTGTTACAAACGCGAGAGATGTCAGTTTATGTTTTAGAGTGAAAATCAAATGGCAGATAGTCACAAAGCAAAATAAGAAAAATTTCTCATCACATGTTTTGTAGTTCCAAGAAGCTAACAGGAGTTTTCACAACATTGTCGAGCCAACACAAATGGCTAATCTTAACAGCACGCTAAATTGGCAGTCATGTCGTCTGCGTGATCAACAATATGCCATGCTGCTTTAAATTTATCCTGTTACAAGTCCTCTGGGTAAAGGTATCATTTCCAAAGGTCCCTGTCAGGAACTAAATAGAATTCTAGTAACAAAAGTTAATAGAAGTGGAGTCATTTCCCACCCTCCTCCACCACCAAAAAAAAAAAAAAAATCATTACTGTCTATATTCCAAAACCCCAAAGCCCGAAAGCCAAAGGGAATAAGGAGCTCAAAACAGGAAGAACAAGTTTGGGTGTGAACTCCACCTGGAAGTCTCAGGTCTCATGATGAGCCATAATGATGTCAGGAGCTTAAGGAGGGGCTTTGAAGTCGGACCTGGGTTGAAATCCGGCTCTGCCCCTTGGAAGTGGTTAGATTTAATGAGCCTCATTTTCATATCCGTGAAATGGAAATAACATACTGATCCTGCAAGTTGATGTAAGCATCAGAAACAATAAATGAAAATGTATGGCACATAACACATCCTCCATAACTGACGAGTAGAATTGTGGAATCCCTGATGCTCGGTGGTAAATGTGGCAGAGAGCAGTGTTGAAAGGCCTGAAGACAAGTTTGAGCACCTCCCAAGCCTACCTAAAGCGAGTCCTGACCTCAGGTCTTGGGTGGGTCTGCAGGTGCTATAGGCCAAGGACTCTGTCCGTGTCGTTTTACGTTCCCTAGTGTAAGAATTTATCGTACTTTGATTTGTACAAGTCCTCCAAGATCAAAGATGGATTCTGAATGTTAGTTGTCAAATGAAACGAACGATTGTGGAAACATAAAAGCAAAGCAATTCACGTTGCCTTAGGAATAGCTCATTTGCAAAATCGAATATGCTATCACATTGACATAGTTCCTCACTTTATCTATTAAACCTCCCATTTTAGTAAAACTAGTTTGTCACAACCAAATGCTACAATTGTATACACTTATGGACACGTCATATGTCTATAGTCGGCCTGGTGTATCTAACAAATGCAGGGGTTTGAAAAAAAAAAAGGAAATAAAGATCCAAATTTGAAGAGCAACCTCCACGTTTCAAATACCTTTGAGTATAGTCATAGCTACCTTTTAAAACAATGCTTCCAAAAGTCATAGCTTTCTAAAATTTTAGTTCTGCTAGCACATCAATCCATTAAACTAGAAATTGTTCTTTAAAAAAAAAAAAAGTCCAGTGGAAAAAGCTATGAATGTAGACATCATGAATTGAAACACCTCAGGTCAAATGCAGTTTATAAATGGGCACTGTTGTGGGATATGGTCCTGAGCAAGGGACTCGCTTTCCTGTTCCTGGAGCTTTTGTTCTAATCCTCCATCTAGACTTGGCCTATTTTTTTTTTTTAACTTACTTGCCTGTGGCCTGGGAAAAATGTTTATGTAAAAACTGACCTCTCTCTGGGTGTCTCAGCAGCTAGTTTGTGGTATAGATGAGTGCTCATTCAAACTCCTCTGTTCACTGTTGACTAAGACCTTGAAGAGTTCTTCAGGCTCCACTAGGCCGAAGGAGAGCCTATTGAGACTTTCAGCCTTTTTCTTACTGCCAAGTTACTTTTTTATTAGGCTGATAAACTCCTGAATTGTTGAAAAGCAGCTGTTCAAGGAAGGACTTAGCTTATTCTCATGGGGTTTCTGGAGGTGGGGGAGATATATTTGTGAGTGGGACCCACTGGTCCCTAGCACGGTTAGACCTGTGCGACCTCTCTTTCTGACTCTAACGAGGTTTCTGGAATGTGATGGAAACACAGCACCACCTCTCAGAGAGTCATAGCCGCTCAATCAATTTTCTTTCTGTGTCCCATCTCAATGCAGATATTTTCGTATAAATCTTAGTCTTTAAAAGTAGGCTTTTAGTAATTTGATGTTCACCAGGAGAATGCTAACCTGATAGGGTAAATGCAGCTTTGCTAAGAGAAAGAAAGGAAAAGAGAAGGAAAGAGAAAAGAGAAGGCCAGGGGAAGGAAGAGCAGCGAGGGGAGGAGACGGGGGAAAAAAAAATGAGAGAAAGTGCTCAGCTCAGCCACAGTAGCATGAGTTCTGACTAAAGCTAAGCCTGGTCAGATGACTGAAAGGGTTTAAACTGTTAATTTTCACATATTGCTCAAGTAAGCAAAACTAAAAGCATTTAATTTTTCTAATAATCTCAGACATGGTTTCCTCCTAATGTACTACACAATCTGTATTGATTACTCTGTCGGTGAGATACGCGTTTAATAAACATGTATTCCAAAGTGAAGCGTAAAATCAAAGTTTAAATTACTCTTTTTGAAAGCTACATTTTCCCCCCCGTATGTCAAAACAAAATGTACACTGGGGGGAAATAAGACTTGCATTTCAATTGTTTCTTGAGAAGCTAATTCATAACAGGCATTGAGATGAACAGGGCAAAAACAAGTGGCAGAGGACCATAGGACGAAATTTTATTCTTTTTCAAAACAGGCTGGATGTGGGGATGTCATCCATGCAATCTTTTGAGGACAAAAAGGAGCTTAGCTGGAAGTTATACAGGAAGAATAAACTTTCATGCTTCTGAAAGACAAATGAAATTTTCCAGTACTGTTTTAAAATTGTTGAATTGATAAAGGTATTTAAATATTGATCTACTAAATATTCCATTTATATGCATGTAATAAGGATTAGATTACAGGCTTTTAGCGTTATTTGCAAAGGGCAGTATTTACATATAAGAGCAATTACTTTGCCAAATTTGAGGAACCAGTCTCTGAACTTTTAGTATCCCACGAAGCAAGATATGCAACTATGCAAAAATTTTACACATTTTTAATGCTCTTCAGAAGAGGTCTATAAGAAAGGAAATTGTAAATGTGCAAAGTGGTACACAGGAGGGGGTGATTAAGAGGAAAAGCAAATTTATATTTGTAGTAGTAGAAGGTACTGTTGTTTTTGATTTGTTATATGCTTTAATCTGGCATGCTATTTCACCCTTCATGACACACATCAATACCTTCTTTATGTCTGGCTATTACCACTCATTTAAAAATCTATTTTACATGATTCTTTCAGCCAAAAATGGACCATAATGACACAGAATACAGCATGTGCTTCATAAATTCTGTAAGAATCAATACTTTGGCTGGAAATTTGTCAGTCTCTCAAAGTTATGCATCATTAAACTTTACTGTTATTACAGTGGACTCTTCTTCAAAGTTCAGTACCTAGCTCATATTGGAGAAACGCTTTCAGAGCCAGGAAAGGTTGAGAGAAGCAAAAGTTACTTGCGATGGAATATATCCCCTCAGATGATGCTTAATTTGCAAAATGCAGATAGAACAAAAGTATTTGGCTTATGCAGGCCTAGGTGGTTTATAAGATTCAGGTTACGTTTATCTAAAGGTCACAGACATGATAACCAGACAAGTTTGGAGAATCTGAAAGATATCCATCTACTGAGTAGATGCCACTTTTCTTCTAAAACTCAATTATAGTATGCAGGTTAAGAAAGAGATGACGCCTTGGATTCTTCCCCCATTTCACACTGCTCTCTGACTCAACTGGTAATGAGAACACCTTTTGTTTTGTCCTCTGTGAGAGTGGCACTTGGTCTTTGTCGTGATGACTGGCCTGTGTAGACACCTGCTTTTTAGGCACACCTGTAGGGATTGCAGCTGTTATTGTGTCACCTACCAAAGGCCTCAGGAGCACTGGAAACAAATATTGGTGGAATCCCCTTTGTGAGCTGTCTCCTGCTTGCCATGCCACTCCATCAAGCAAGAGCTCACCATTCTAACCATAAGGAGTTATTGAAAGGTCCCAGAGCAGACTGAGCTCTTGCTGGTGGGTTCAAGGCCTTGGCTCCTGTAGTGACCTTCACCTGTCCTGCCCTTGTGCGTTTTAACTATTACTTTCTTTATGATCTCAGAATATTTGTCACCTTCCGTGGGAAGTCCTCCCTGACCAACTTAGATTGAGCTTAGTACCCCTCTATTTTGATGAGCACTATATTGCCCCATACTATATTTGTACCTAATGCAATTGCCAATTTATTGTGTGGCTTCTCTATAACAGTGACAATTTTGGTAAAAACTGTGTCTTATTTGCCATTGTTGTCCCTCACTCCATCCATTGCCTGGCACATAGCAGGTGCTCACAAAAATCATCAATGAGTAAATGAATGAAGTCTTCTGTGTGCAAAGTAGAAGGTAAATACTAAAAGTCTCAAAGAGGCATAAAACTTAGCCCTTGTTCTGTAGGGACTGACAACAAGATAGGGAAAACAGAGCATAGACACAGATTTTTTTACAAAGAAGAAGAAAAGGAGCTGAGAAAAAAATTAAGTGATTTTTATCAGTTTTGAGAAACTCTTGCTTTCTTTGTGATGATATCTCCAAAAGATTATTTATCAAACAAGTCATTTAGAGACTACATGAATAAGTAAAAACTAAATGGCCATTTGAATGAAGGAATTCTATGAAGTCATAACAAATTTCATAAGCATGTTTTCACTGATTCCTGTGGCTGAAATGTTTCATCCACTGCTTTGTTGACAATGCCTCCAGGGCCATGTTGCTACATGGGAGAGTTTGAGGTACAAAAATTCCTTTCTATTCATTCCTTTACCCAAACTTTCAGCTCCAGATATATTTCCAAGTTGAGTTCAAGCTCTCAACATTCCTTCTTAGGAAAAAAAAAACCCACACCTGATTCTCACTTCTTTTTTGTTGTTGTTGTTGTTTAATTTTTTTTAATGTTTAATTTTCGAGAGAGAGAGAAAGAGAGAGAGAGAGAGCATGAGCAGGGAAGGGACAGAGAGAGACGGAGACACAGAATCCAAAGCAGACTCCAGGCTCTGAGCTGTTAGCACAGAGCCCAACACAAGTCTCGAACTCACAAACCGTGAGATCATGACCTGAGCCGAAGTCGGGCGCCCAACTACTTGAGCCACCCAGGCACCCCTCATTCTCACTTCTTAAAAGAGAATATAACAAAGTACTCATAATGGTATTTGGCACCCGGTTAACTTTGAATGTGTGTTTGCTTTTCTTATTTCATACTCCCTGATATCTTCAAATTACTCTTTCGGAAGCACAGTATTAAGCCTAAAAACAAGACACATGGAGAAGAAAAGGGATGTAAGAAACCTTGCAGCAAACTCTGGGACTATTTCATGCATTTGAAAGTACAGTTCAGGGTTTAGTCATCTGAATTGGCTGCTTAACAATAGGAGTTGTGCGTGGTCTGGGTAGGCGTAAGCAAGCTGGAAACTGGCACAGGTAAGATCTGTGTGCTCTCTCTTCCATCGTCTTCACCGGCGATTTTTCTCTCAACCTGCAAGAGCCTGGGAGCTGGTCAGCCTCCTACCATATGCTGACAGGCAGTCTGCGCGGTGGGCTTTGGAGTCAGAAAGTCCTGACTGAACCTGGCCCTACTATTAGCCTCCCCAAACCTCCTTTTTTATTATTTGTGAAGATGCAATTAATAACCAGTCATACTTTAAAATCTTTTGAGGATAAGTGCTAATTAATATAAAAGTAATGGCATAGGTATGCTCTGATCTCGATGAGAGAAAATCCTCTTCTAAGTAGCTAACTGATTAATGTCAGCTGTGATGGATATAAATACTACACAGAGTTGGCATCATGTGGAGTTCAATAGCCCTCCGGTGCATCACAGTATATGGTCTGTGCCCAACAGGCTATAGTCCATATTTTTAAAAATATGCCTACCACACAGTTTTGCACTTGTTCAGAATTCAGCATGTGTTTCTTTAACTGAATAGAATTGATGAAAATCAGAGATGATTTTAAAAGAACGGCCAGAATACACTCCTTAAAACTTTAGTGTCTTATTAGTGTTCAAATCATAATTTGCAACTTTGCTGAGTTTTTGAGTTCCTATGGAAGATTTTGAAAGAGTCTATCAATAAGACCCCAGAAGGTCTTATAGAAAAGAAGTGAGTTTTCTGACCTACTACGAGTGTTCTATTTTTCATCTCTGGAGAGCAATGTTTTCTTTTATTTGGCTCATATGGTGGTGTCATGTACAGCACTTCAGGTTGTGCACTTTACAAGGGCATCATATCTAAGGGATACTTTTTACATCATAAACACCTCTAATATTTTGGCTTTCAGATATATTCTACCTTTAGACCTGAAAATAAATTTGTATATTTATTATGACAATTTTCAAGCAATGATGGTTAGAGATCTTGCTCTTCAAAGATCAGAGTGTTACAGTAATTTTCTGCCAGAAGAAAGTAAAATGCCTTCAGGAATAGGCATGTTTTTTTCTAATTCACACAAAGCTACCACAGAGGCTTGTAGCTGCCCTATCTCCACAATGCTGAACAGCACTGAGAAGACAGTAGAATTGTAATAAATACTTGGTGAATGAACAAGTGGGTAAAGAAAACATTTCAAAGAGTACGAGTACCGTAAAGGATTATAACAATAGAAGGCAGTATTGTGAACGGTCAAGAACACACTGTGGAGTCAAAAATACCTGAGTTCAAGTTTTAGTTCTTTAGCTTGCAGTCTGCATATCTTGGATGAGTTATTTAATCTCTCCGTGCTTTATTTTTCTCATCTTTGAAATGAAAAATATAATAGCACCCATTTTATAGGTTGCTGAGAGGACTGAATAAGTTAACACATATAAAACAGTTAGTATTGTGTCGTGTGCAATAGTGGTCCAGAGGACCATATTCTATAGTCGGAGTATATAGACTATAGTCCTTTATTTATTTATTTATTTATTTATTTAGAGTGTGTGTGTGTGTGTGTGTGTGTGCGCTCATGTGCAAGCATGAGGTGGGGGGAAGGGGAGTGGGGAAGGGGGGGAGGGGGAGCAGGCTCTGCATTGTAAGCACAGAGCCCACCTGGGGACTTGAACTCAAGAGCCATGAGATCATGACCTGAGCCAAAACCAAGAGTTGGACACACAACCGACTGAGTCACCCAGGCAGCCCTACAGTCTATTTCTAAAATGTGCCTAATGCACAATTTTGCCCATATTAGGAATCCAACACATATATTTGTATTGAATAGAAATGATGAGAAGGAGAAAATTGTGGAAATACACTCCTAAAAGTTTAGAATCTTATTATTGTTCAAATCAAGACAAGTATTCAGTAAATAAATGCCTTGGCAATAAAAGTGATCACGGTGGGGGCACCTGAGTGGCTCAGTCAGTTGAGCTCCAACTTTGGCTCAGGTCATGATCTCACGGTTCGGGAGTTCGAGCCCTGTATTGGGCTTGCTGCTCTCAGTGCGTAGCCCGCTTCAGATCCTCTACCCCCTTTCTCTCTCTACCACCCAACTAGCACTCTCTTTCTCTGTCAGAAATAAACATTAAAAAAAGAAAGAAAGAAAGTGATCATGGTGAAGGAGGAGGAGAAGGAGGAGGGAAAAAAAGGCAAGGACAAAAAATTGATCAGTCAGTCAAGAGTCAAAGTCAGTCCTCACAATGGCTTACAAATTCCTCAAAGATGTGTACCACCACCCTATCTATAGTCTCCTAGGCACTTTATCCATAAACCTATCTTCCCTCTCTCCCTCTGTTCCAGCCACATTTACCTTCCTGCTGTTCCTTGAGTATGTCACACACGCTCCTGTCTTAAGACTTTTGTTGAAGTTATGTTCTCTGCTTCAGATGCTTTTTCTTCAGATATTGCTTGGGATAATTTCCTTCTTTCTTCAAGTCTTTGCTCAAATGTCACTTTTTCAGTAAGACCTATGTACCCTCACCCTCCTATATAATATCACCTATGTCAACCCTACCCTTACCTTGTTGCCTCCATACACACTTTCTTCCTTAACTCTACTTTTTCTTTTACCTTTGGCACATCTTTATTTATTATGTTTGTTACTTACTGTCTCTCTCCCTTCACCAAGCACCCCTCCCCCCATGAGAACGTAAGCCTAAAGGGGGAAGAGTTTTTTGTTGATTTTATTCACTGATATAACCCAAGGAACTGGTGTACCTGACCCATAATAGGTGGCAAATAAACATTAGTTGCAAGATTTCTCATTTTTTTTAAATCCTCTTCTCTCTTGTCATTGTTTTTTCTTTCTGTTGAAATCCAATAAAAATCTTCATTTTGCACCTGATATTACTTTGGTTACAGGGTTTCCATGAGACAATTAACATTCTATATCCTGGCCTAGTTCTAATATGAGCAAAGACCATACAGAGCTTAGAAGAGCAAGATTTTCCTTTGCTTTGCTTTGTTACGTTCAAACTTCATGCCTTTCTGGGAAAATCACAAAAGACAAAAAGTTTGCACCTATATAAAAATACTCCTGATTCAAATCTTTCTTGAAGAAGCTAAAATATACATTTTTTTCAATGCATAGTTTTTCTTTTTAAAAAAAATTTTTTTTAATGTTTATTTATTTTTGAGACAGGGAGAGACACAGCATGAACGGGGGAGGGTCAGAGAGAGGGAGACACAGAGTCTGAAACAGGCTCCAGGCTCTGAGCTGTCAGCACAGAGCCCGACGCGGGGCTTGAACTCACGGACCACGAAATCATGACCTGAGCCAAAGTCGGCCGCTTAACCGACTGAGCCACCCAGGCGCCCCAAATGCATAGTTTTTCAAGGTACAAGAACAAGTGCATAAATGGCTTTCCGAAGAAACTAATCAACATTCACAATCATCAACATGTATTTCTGGTTGTAAAGTAAAGTACAATTTAACAAATAATGAGTAGAAGACAGGATAAACATGAGCAGAATACGGAAACTTTAGGAGGGGGTGTATAAATAAGATATACAGTAATTTAAAATTTTTGAAGCTCTTAGGTAGTTAAGAAATATAACATAATTAGAAATACCAGTAACTTTTTCTGTATATACATTCTCAAGTGTGTGTAATATATCCACTCCACCCACACATAGTTTCATTAAAAGACTAGAAACAATTACACTCAGACTGTGTATGTTTAACATACTAAATAACTAACAAAGATTGAGAAACTAACCCTTTTTTCCTAATGCAAATGTTTCTCTATATCCTACTCTTAAATTTTTCTCATGCCCAATAAATGTAAGTAAATTTTATCTGTTTCCACTTTGCCACAAATATTAAATTACACACCGTCAGCTGGAAAACGTAATTTTATATGAGAATTTGTTTATTTGCCATTTCCAAGTAGATATTTCTATTTAAGATTTTAGCAAATTTCATTTTTAATTTTTTTTTGTAAATTGTATGAGTTTGTCAGTTTTCTTGTTTATTTTTTAGATTTTATTTTTAAGTAATCTCTGCACCCAATGTGGGGCTCGAACTCACAATCCGAGTCATGTGCTCCACAAACTGAGCCAGCCAGGCACTCTGAGGTTTTCAGTTTAAAAAAAAAAATATTTCATACTAACATTCTGTGAATATTAGGAAATGTTTTTTATACTTACTGCCTGTCTAGTAGATTGCTTAGAGAATTGTTTTTCTTATTTTGGGTTAATTGTTGTTTAATTGCTAAATCCAAGGGGTTAATGCCTAGAAATTTAAGTATTATAAAAGAAAATTTTATTTTTTTAATTAATATTATTTCTGTAATATTTCATACACACCTATAATTCTGGAAAGCATTTCATTCATTATTCATCTATTCATATTCAACAAATAATTCTATATTCCTTTTTACCAAAGCAAAGCTTGACTTTTTGACTTTGATTTGTGGAAGTTCATTGTTAGGTAGATGCCACATTGTGTGGGGTGCTGTGATATGTTGTATTTAGCTGTCAATATCTATAAACATTTCTCAATATGACCTGTGAATGTTAAGCTGTTTACACTGTTGCCTGCAATTATCTCTTCAGAAATGTGACAGAAGAAATGGGTTCATGTCACCCATAGGATCTGAGAAGCATCTAGTGAAAATCATTGTAGCTTTGCTTCTATTTTAAGACATTGCCTGCCAGTTATTATCATGCACTTACATTATTTCTGTGTCGTGCAAAATATTTTAGAATGGTTTTTATTGTTATTCCTTGACAGTTTCCTGATGTTTAGGACACTATGATTTCCATTTTTAGTGGCAGTTTTTTGAGTACCTAGGTTCCTCCTATCCAAAGGAATGGCTTATGTTTGTTCATTGGTATTTACAAAAATGGCATTGATGGTCCTTTCCATAGGAATAAGAATATTAGGAATGCAAAACCAAATGAGTAGATGCAGTTAATATATTTAAATTCAAATTAAGGAATAATTGTCATAAAATAGCTAATACTTTCTGGGTGCCTACTAGATGCTAAATATTTTTGTTTTGTTTTCATGATCTCGCTTAAAGAAGCACCTACGAAGTCGATAGTATAGATAGTTTTACAAATGAGGAAAAGGAGGATCAGAGATAGTAAATAACTTCCCTAGTGTCTTAGAGTAGTAAATGGCAAATCCAGACACAGCCCAGATGTTTCTAATCCCAAAGCAATGATTTTATCCACTATGCAGTTTTCACTTACTGACATCAAATCCGTTTCCAAAATTAATTCTCGATAGTGGGAAGGGCATTGTGTACCTAAAGGGTAGGAAAGCAATTCTGTTCATGTGTTAGTTATGTATTGCTGTGTAACAAATTACTTCCCAAACCTAGCAGTGTAAGGCAACAAATACTGTGGGCCAGGAATGGGACATAGCTTAACTGGATCCTCTGGATCAGGTCCTCAGAAGACTGCAGTCAAAGTGATCACCAGAGCTGCAGTCACCTCAAGATTCGACAAGAGGCTCCCTCAAATGGTTGGTGACAAGATTCAGTTCCTCATGTGTTGTTGGACTAGAAGCCTCGGTATCTCACTAGTTGTTTGCTGGTGCCTCCCTCAGTTCCTTGCCACATAGGCTCTCCCATAAGGCAGCCTGGAGAATGGCAGCTGGCTTCCATCAAGATGAGCAAGCAAAACAGCAACAGAGAGTGGGCAAAACCAAAGTCACCTCTTTGTAAACTAATCTCAGAAGTGACACATAAGAAGCAAGTCACTAGGTACCTCCTCATATTCCAGGGGAGGGGATTTTACATGAACACTAGGAGGAGGGCATCACCGGGAGCCATCTTAGAAGTGGCCCACCATACTCAAGTGTTCTCAGAGGAGTACTAAGGGCTCAGTTGACTCTGGTCTACATCCCAGCTGTAGCAAAACCTCTGCAGTGAACTTCCTTCAGTAGCCTCCACCCTAATTCACACAGAACTTAACATTATGCAGATTGAAGCATAGTAACTCCAGCATAGTGTAGGAAAGAGTGTAGGTCTGCCCAGGAGTTCCCTAGACCAAAATTCTCTTTTTTTTTTCTTTCCAGAAGTAAATATTCATTTAAAATATCAGAAAAGTAGGGGCGGCTGGGTGGCTCAGTGGGTTGAGCATCTGACTTCGGCTCAGGTCATGATCTCATGGTTCGTGGGTTTGAGCCCTGCATTGGGTTCTGTGCCGACAGCTCAGAGCCTGGAGCCTGCTTCAGATTCTGTGTCTCCTTCTCTCTCTCTCCCTGCCCCTCTCCCACTCACTCTGTCTCTCTCACTCTCAAAAATAAATAAACGTTAACAACAAAAAAAATAAAATATCAGAAAAGTAAAATGGTAAATATAAGTAACCATTTTTGTGGTACACTATACTGAGAAGAAGGCAGTTTCTGGGATCTTCTGTGCATGTTTAAAGATACATCTCTAGAATGCCAGCTGTTTGAACACAGGCAACTCCCTGTCTATGAGAGCCTCAGTTTCCTGACTGCGGTTCAAGGACATACTAACTCTCACAGTGCTGCTACAAAGATTAAATAAGATGATCTGTATGAGAGCATTTTGTTAACTGGAAAGCACAATATCTAAATACAAATTTTCTCAGTACTCCCCTTAGCTCTAGAACAGGACAGATTGTTAAGAACAGCTGCTTAGCATACTATTTAACTGTCTTATTAGAGCAATAAATATATTTGGAATATGGATAATAAATGGACTGTGTTTTTATCACATTCAAAGTAGCATCAGTAGCTACATTTGCTGTTGATTTACTAAAATGAAAAAAAAAAGATTTCCAGATTTTTTTTTTTCACTTTAGAACTCGCGTGCCTGACCACATTGCAGATTTCAAGGCAATGCATAAGCTTTCCACAGTGTGGAAACAATCTAGCAGCAGGCACTTCCTTCAGCCCTTTTCTTCATTCTCCACTGCCCCCCAAGTTACAATGTTCCCGCTGTGTGTGTCTTTGACTTGAGAGAAAACATTTTCCCATTTCATGTAAGAACTACATGGAGTTTAGGGCCCTGATGGACCAGAAGAGTACATTAGCCTTTCTTCTTTAGTGGCCCAGATTGAAATCTCATCTAATGTTTTCCCATTAGAAATGAGATGGCAAGATATTTTCTGGGAAGTGATTTAGGTATACTAAAACAATCTATAAGGATCTATTGATTAGAAGTAAACTTGACTCAAACTTGATTTGTGTGCAGTGAAGCACCTTGTGAGGTGATGTGATTGACAGTGCAGAATAGATTGGGGGCTGGAATAGTTAAGATACTGCAGCCCTTTGTGGGGTACACGGACAGAGCTTATCTGTAGATAACAAAAATTGAGAAAGAAAAATAAGGAATTTAGAGTACTGAGACACAGCATACTCTCTGAATTTGGTTGCATATATAAATCCAAAGAAATAAACAAACGAAGAAAGGATTTTGCATACAGAGTTATACAAGAAAGGAAATTCCGGGGTATTTCAATGAACTTTAAAAAATATTCCTACTCCCAAAAATATGTATTGGTTGCTATTAGGTTATTCCTAGCTAGTTTTGGTCAATCAGAGTTTTTAAATAACTTGCCAGCAGATCATAATGTCATTACCCATTTAAGTGAAATCAAATACACAAAAAACTTGAAGCTGAATGCCCTGCCCATAATCTTGCAATACATCACTGTAGAAACTAAAAACAAAAGATGAAATGATGATTTAAAAATTTCACAACTAGAGTAATAAGGATAAGGGGCACCTGAGTGGCTCAGTCGGTTAAGTGTCTGACTTCAGCTCAGGTCATGATCTCACGGCTTGTGAGTTTGAGCCCCACGTTGGGCTCTGTGCTGACAGCTCAGAGCCTGGAGCCTCTTCAGATTCTATGTCTTTCTCTCTCTATCTGCCTGTCCCCCGCTCACACTCTGTCTCTCTCACTCTCAAAAATAAATAAACGTTAATAAAAAAATAAAGTAATAAGGATCAAAGGTATATTAACATAAGTCAAACCCCAACCCATTATAAAAATGCAGGAGTCTGTTGAAACTTTCATATTTATTCTTTCCTTTCACTCAACAAATTTACTTGAACTCAAGACATCATGCAAATGACATTTTAAATAATTATGATATTAGGTGTCTCCAGGCATATTTTGCCTGAGATAAATATTTTACCTCTTCATATAAGTAGGAAATTAAGATCTGATAGCATTGTATGTATTCTGAAGATAATTCTTGTAAATTGTTTGAAGAAATTTTATTTATTTTTTTAATTTCTTTTTTTTAAATGTTTGTTTTTATTTTTGAAAGACAGAGCACAAGCGGGGGAGGGGCAGAGAGAGAGGGAGACACAAAATCCAAAGCAAACTCCAAGCTCTGAGCTGTCATAACAGAGCCCAACGTGGGGCTTGAACCCACGAGCTGTAAGATCATGACCCGAGCTGAAGTCGGACGCTTAACTGACTGAGCCACCCAGGGGCCCCTATTTGAGGAAATTTTAAACTAACGATAATATTGAACAAGAAAGAACCCCAGTTGTATTAATAAATAATACATTGAAAACAATTAAATATAAATTTTATCTGAGCAGTGCAACTTTTCATAGAAAGCAGTTAAATCTCATGGTGTCTGTATATGCAAAATACTACAAAGAGCAGACATTCTCTAGCAAATTTAAGTCTATGGTATTTAAAAACAACCAAAGGTTGATCTTTTTAGACATTATCAATGTAGGAATAAGAGTGGCCAAAGCTACAAACTAAGATCATCAATTGTTGTGGAGTCAGCTGTTCTTCTTGAAAATCTGACCATAAGCCATCGAATCCTGTGCTGTCCAGGGTGGCAGCCACCAGTAACATGTGGCTATTTAAATTTAAACAAATTAGTACAAGTAAAATTAAAAATCCAGCACCTCTGTTGTATTAATGGCATTTCAAGCGTGCAACAGCCACGGGCGGCAGCTACAGTGAAGACCCCACAGGTATAGTACATTTCCCCATCGCGCAAAGTTCGGTTGGACACACCGAATTCTATTTCCCATTTGCCATGTCCCTATATCTAGTCTGTGATGTGGGTAGAATCCGAAAAATATGAGGAGCACTTGATATTCTGTCCCAAATGCTAATAATCAGATAGCATATCTCTTCCTCTTTAAAAGTTAATGAACACAAAACACTTCATGGCCCAAGGTGTTCCATTAAACTATGAAAGTTGTAACAAAATGAGGGTTGGAAATACATATCGGGGTCAATGAAGCACTAAAATATGCTTATCAAGTCTCCATTTGTCCTCTGTGTTTGGCAAGAAGTTAATGGAAAAGGGCATATTTGTTAAAATACATTTTATACTAATGAAACAATATTATCAAAGGAAGTTCTTAATGTGTATAAAGATTAGAATATCACTGAAAAAAAAAATACCTGAAAGCGTGGAATGGACTTCGCTTTACTGGGGAAAACAGAAGATTTTTCCTCCTCATATTCCAATATTTTTGCTCTTGCAAGACATAAACTGAATGTTTTTAAATGTTCAAGTCATCAATAATGAGATGAAGTCATAGTATTTTTTTGTATTTGAGCAGTTGCTCTCTGAGGATCTCAAAAGTAATACATTGCCTGGCTATAAACATTTAAAAATAAAGTCAGCACGCCCAATTTTTTCTTAGTTTTTGCTGTTGGTTGTGGTGTTTAGTGAAATACAATGGTTTCACCAAGGAAATCAAGAATTCTGAAACCTCAGATTTAATCATTAATATGATGACTTATATAGAAGGCAGACTTTTTCTAAGAAAAATATAGCAGTGTTTCTCACTGTTAGAAAAAAAGGAACAGCTGAAGCAATGACTTTTCTTCATGTAATGTATTGCTAGAAACGGGGATCCTTGTCTGTGAACTTTCTTGACCTTAGCCTGTTTGGTATTTTTTGGTTTTTTTTTTTTTTGGTTTTTTTTGCTAAAGTCATTAAAATGATTAGAACCTAAAGGAGGGTTACAGTGTTATATTCTTTTTCTCTTTTTAACTTACTCTGAACTGAATCAACCAGCTTTAAATCCTGCATACACCCTATTAATCCCATCTAACTCTTCTGTCTGTCTGGATGAGTTTCTTCAACAGATTCCTTGAACATGCGTTAAAAAACATAAATCACTGGATTAAACTTGTAGGGAATGATGAAAGCTGAATTCGTGTATATACATGTGGTGGGACAAATGGACCCTTTTATTATTTAACCTGAATGAAAGCAATAAATTTGAAACAGGTTTAACTGATGATATTGGTAATCCACAACAGATTTCATAAGTGTTTTTGAATGAACATCGGTTTTGTTCAATAATCCCTTGGATTAAAGAAGGGTTAGATAACTCAAGCAACCTGCAAAGCATCATAGTATTTGGCTATTTATCTTTTATTTTTTACCAAAAACCAATATGTGTAGTTTAGGCTTTAGCAAATCAGGCCAAAAATTACATTTGTCATTTTGTTTTTGAAAATGTGTGGCTGGGGTTAGGCTATATAGTTTTACCTGTTTTCTTGGGTAACAGCGTGTTCTTCACCTTCTATTATTTTTATATGAAATATTATGCAGTACTAATATATGTCTTGTTTTCCAATATATTTACAATAGCCTTTTCTCTTAATTACTTGCTCTACTGACCCCCCACATTCAATTGAGGTATTCTAAGTTGTATGAATTCTAGTACATGGGATAAAAGGCCTTCAAAATTCTACTATGTATTCACTTAGTTGCCAAAAAACAAAAGACGTTTGAAGAATCTTTAGGTGGATAGTTGGAGTCCATTCTGACAATAATGAAAAGAAAATAACTGCTAACATTTATGCAACAATCACTAACATTTATGTAACAATCTTTTCACTCATTACTTCCTTGAATTCTTCACAACAATTCTGTGAAATGTGGGCAATAATATTCCCATTTTTCTAGACGAGAAGACTAAGTACTAGAGTTAATAATCTGCCCAAAGTCATGCATCTTAGCAAGTGGTAGATCCAGGTGTCAAACACAAGTTGTGTGACATCAGAGCCCACGTTCTCTTACATCATGTTAGTTATCTATTGCTGTATAATGAATTACCCAAAAATTAGTGGCTTTAAAACAGTAAACGTTTATTATCTCATAGTTCTGAGGGTCAGGAATTCAAGACTGACTCACCTGAGTGGTTCCAGCTCCAGGTCTCTTAGGAGGTTGTGGTGGAGATGTCAGCAGGAGCTGCCATCATCAAAAGGTTTTACTGCAACTTGAGGGTGTGCTTCTAAGATGGCTCACTCACTGGATGTTCATGGATTGCCTCCGTTCCTCATCAGCTGTTGGCAGATAGCTCGGTTCCTTGTCACATGGACTTTCCTGGGAGCTACTTGAGTGTCCCCTAGACATAATAGCTGGTTCTTTCAGAACAAGACAGAAATCACAATGCCTTTTATGACCCAGACTCAGAAGTCACACTCCATAATTTCCACAATGTCCTATTGATTATACAAGTCAGCCCTATTCTGTGTAGGATGGGAACACAAGAAAATGGATATCAGGAAATAGATCAGCTTGGAGCCTGCCTACCATCTATACTCATGTATAATACTTCCAGAGACAAGCCCTATAATCCCAGCATAGAATGTAAAAACTTAGACATAAAATTTAGACATTCCAGCTTTTCATGTCTATACTTAATACTGAACGAAAGAACAGCAGTCATAGACAATATGTAAGTAAGTGTAGCTGTGTTCCAATAAGACTTTACTTATAAACATGCTTGATAGGACATATTTGGCCCACAGGACATAGTTTACCAACCATTGGTCAACACCATTCTTGAAGTAGACTTTTGAACGGTTACTACTTTGATTGAAGGTAACTAAAAGGACTTTAAATTTTATCCGACAGAATCATATTAAGTGGTTTGTCCTGGCCCATAAAATATTGTACAATTTCAGGCAAGTTGGCATTGTCAAGATAGAAAAGGTGAACGGCTGTAAAAACAGAACAAAATAGATAAGACAAACAATTTGCACATGAAATCATTGCTCTAAAAATATCAAGTCATTCTAGAGCATAAACTGACTTGGGGGGGTGATGAAATTTTGAAAATTCTTAATTCTGGTGATATCTGTCTGATGAATATTTCATATTTTTGTCTGACTTTGAATTGTCTAGACTATACACTGTGCCCAGCATAGAATAGGCACTCAGTAAATATTTGTTGAATGAATTAAACATCTTATGTCTTTTACCCCTTCTGTACCACACACGCCTCACCCCCAGGCCTTCACTGCCTTTTCTTGTCTCTTCAGTAAGTTTCTGAGAGCACATTGTGATATATGATGTTCAGTATTAGTATGCTTTTAAGAATTCATTCAACAAAAAGTAAAGGGCAGGTAAGAAATGGCTACTGGAATATAATTGAAGATATAAAGACTTAAAAACAAATTGGAAAATTATAGAACAGAATGAACATTGACTTCAAACAGACCGGCTAACAGGAGCAATGAAGCATCAGACAATAGAGTAATTGGTGAGGAATTTATTGGCCTCTGACAAAGCTATTAAAGACCAGGGAAATTTAGTTATTCTGACTTTTACTTCTATTATTTTTACTTTGAGGCCCAAATTATTGTTTTAAAACCCACATTCTACTATGGTTATATCTATAACTTAAAAAGATGTCTACTACAGTGTTCATTTATTTATTCAAACAAATATGTATTGAATATGTACACTGTACCAAGCACTACGCAAGTTCTTAGAGATACAATGGAAAACAAAACATGGGTCCTGCCCTAATATGGTTAGAGGCTGAATACAGAAAAGTAAACAGGCATGGTAAAAACAATGACATAAGGTATAAGGTTCATATCCACCTTAATGAATTGCACACTAAACACATGTATTCAACTTTAATATTTTAGTCCCAAAGTCAATACTAACCCTATAATTCAGCTAGTTTTACTCTTCAAAACAAAAGCAACGACAACGAAGCAATACGATTCCTGGAATGCACTGCTTTATAATGGTGTTCCAGAAAGTGCAAACCATTAAGTGTTTTAAGGAGAAAAAAAGTTTCATAGCCAATTTGTTTTTGTAAAATGCTGGATTCAACATAAATGGGTCGCCCCCTGCCCCTGCACTGCAGGAATTCTCAGTGCCTATAATACGGCAATAAGCATTGTGACCCACTCAGAGAGCAAATATGGTTTAGTGTCTTGAAATGTATTTGAAGAGGGCATGCTTTTTTTAAGGAAGCATCACATAGTATCCAGCATGGCATTAACGTTTCTTAGAACATAGTTTGAGAAACACTACCACATACCATTTCACATGTCTTAATCCAATCACATTTATTACATTCTGGGAGAGCTAATTCCTTAAGAGAAATATTAAATGAATACTTTTGTTAGGTAACCGAGTGTTTTTGCAAATCTCTCTAATTTTGCATCTTTCAGATCCAGAATTTGGGTGCTTCGCTCTTTTTAAAAGAAACATTTGCTCATGGTCCCATTAAAGACTTTCAATTTTGCTAATCCTTAGCTAATTATGCAACAGTATTCAAGGGAGTCCCTGTAGGTAGGAGGCATTTGTGCTCTCAGCCTGCAGAGGACAGCCAAAAGATGAGCAGATTAAGCCAACCAATGGTAGCATTCAACTGTGTCCCCATCTTAAGTCCCCTTTTTCCTTCCTTTCTTCCAACTTTCTCTCTCCTTCTTACTTTGTCTCTTTTCTTTCTTTTCCTACTCTGTTCTTTTTCTTTGTTTTGTTTTACTCACTTCCCTTACCAAGGACAGGTCCATCTATGGCCACCAAAGGTTTAAATTTAACCCTATGATGGCCATCACAGCAACAATAGTTCAACAGTAGTTTATAATTCATATGTGGCAAAGCAAGTAGTGAAGTAGGCAGCTCATTCATAGCAACGGAAGGGATAAAAATGCTGTCATTATCAGCACAAACTGATATCTGGCTTCCCAATCTCCTCTCTACGGCTCTATTGGTACTACCTCTATCTTGCACAAAGTCGTTTTGGAAGATAAGACTGCCCCATCTTCATGTATGTGTGTGGAGGGTCGGGAACTTCTTCTTAGATAGGATTTGACTTATATAGCGTTTGCCTCCAAATCTGGCCCTGGATATTTGAGTTGTTCCTATTTTAAGGTGCTCTCTCAAGAATTTATTTTGAACAATAAATCATTGTTTGGAGAAGACACATCGTTGTAAAAATAACTCAAATAAAAATCATTTTTGAATTGTTAGGGAAGCCTTTAACTAAACTGGTAAAAATAGAAGACAAAGAAAGCTAATGCAGACAATACTTATTTCTGGGGAGTCTTGCTTCATAACTGCAAGCGTTAGACAATGTAAACAAACCTTTATTCAGATTACTTTAAAAGGCAATATAACAAGTTATTATAAAATGGAGATCAAATGGATACCTACAAAATGAATTTTTGAAAAAGTCATAAACACTTTTAAAAGAAGCCTATGGGAATCCCTACAGGCTTAAGTAGGAAAATCATCTAACATGCAGTGAATACTTCTAGAAGGGGGGTCAGGGGGTATGAAAATCAAAATAGTTTGAGCTAAAGAATGAAGGAAAATCCGAGATTGGTAACTGACCAAAGGAAGCACCTGCTTTCCGGAAATTAAAATCATGTATTAGGCAGCTCTGACTTAATTGCCAAATGGGGTGAAGCCCAGTCTCTAATGTAAAAGGGTCCCAAATTATAATTGGGCATCATGGATTAAAATTCAATACCTGAAAATTTCCTCAGAAATGAATAGTTAACTGGGACAGACTGCAGAGCCCAGTACAATATGCTTCCCGCAGCTGACACTGGCAGGTCACTTTATCTGGCACCAAATAAAGTTCCCAAGTGGTCTTTAAGGGCATTCAGCTGCCGAGTGCTTATTTCATTCATCCCTTATTGTGCTGCCAGTAGCAGATCCAAAGAAGTAGCATGAATCAGCTCCGGTGGATGGAATTTTCTCAGGCTGAGTGATGAGGATGCAACTGCACGAACCCCACTGCTTCTAGCGGGGCCTCTGCTAGCAGTGGTAGCCGAATGACAATGGCTTTCACACAACGCGGTTCGTTCAACAGGAAATTCGAGGGAAGGCAGGATAAACGAACGCTAGGATACTTCCAAACATGTACTTGGTGAGAATTCAAAAAAAAAAGTTTTAATGAGAAACATGATTTTTTGTGTGTGATTATCGTATAACTTAGAAAACCGGGAAACAAGACGGTGATCCCCCTTCGCGTGTACCTCCAGACACACAGTAGGGGCTGGCCCTTAGCAATTCCTGCATTAAGAATAAAACTATGGCATTATGTTCAAAGGTCTTTTTAGTTGCTTCTTTTTAAGGTGCCTGGAGGAATAAAAGTCAATCCATTCAATATCTTTATTTTTCTATGTGCTCATTTCAGAGCATATACTCAATATTGGAGTATGTTTCCTTGTTTCTGTCAATTCTAGTAGAATTTTCTAATCATAAAATAATATTTCGTGTCTTCTCCCATGCCGGTTTAAGACCTGCAGGAGCTACACCAATTCCTCTGAGGTCATGAACCTGTCTGATGAACTACAGATGAATGTAAAATATTCTTCCAAGCTTAACAGGCCTTATTAATGTGCAATTCCAGCGCTCGTTTTTTATTTAAATTCATGGAAAGGTTAAAAGGCAGTAGTTTTTATTATTGTTTTGCCTTTGGTTTAGGACAAATTCTGCATGTATCTACAACAGAAACAGTGTGCTAATTATTTCATATAAATCACTGTTAGCAGCAGTATCTAATAGTGCTACCATTACTGAATATTAAGAGTCTTACATTTCCATTAGAATTAGGACCAAGGGCTAATTATTTTAGTTAAAGCTAAATTTGATCTAAACGGGAAGCATATTTGGCATTCAGTCTAGAAACCCAGGGCTGTTATAAAAAGATTGGTTGTGAATGCAGAGAGTAGAAAAATGTATACAGAGCTTTGGTTCTCCATTCTTAGGAGAATAGTAGAGTTACCGTGGGATCATTAACATAAGTATAGTAATATAATTAATATAAGATGTTCTGTTCTTCTGTTTACGCTCAAATTTCAGGGTATAAAATGAATTAATTTTCCCAAATAAATGTGTGCAAGTATCTAAATACCTCTCTAAGTTGAATTTCTTTTGAATTTTTATTATGGAAAATTCCAAAATTTACACGAAAGTGAGCAGAATAGTATAACAAACCCCCATGTACTCACTGTCCAAATTCTACGATTATCAGCATATTATGTCTCTTGTTTCATCTGTACCCCAACCCTTCCCTCACCACATTTTCCTCCTGAGCAGACTAGGTGTACAAGACAAATGGTGTGAGATGCTACAATTGGTAGAACTTATTTTTAAAACTGATGCCTTCTCAGTTCCGACCATTTTACTTACAATGTACTTTTTTCCCCAATTTACCCAGGGAAAGAGCGGTGTACTATATCCACAACGTGAAATGATGGATGAGGTGGATATTTAGTGAAATCAAATTCAGTGATCTGGGTTTTCATTTTCTATAAATTTTCAAGGGAGTTGATACGATGCTCTTTTTCACCAGTGGAATCTCTAGCCTTTTAAATTCTACCGCTTCTCGAAACCTCCCAGCCTTTCCTTATTTCTCTCCTTATTTATTTTTGCCTCTCTATAAATCATAGATAATAATAGTTCCCACATCATAGCTTGTTAGATTTTAATGACAGCCTCCAAGGACAGGTGTCAGCTAAATGAAACATATAATTAAAATTTGTGCTATTCTAAAATTGGGTTACTTGGCAATACTCCAATCAGAGACTAACCCCATTCAGATGATAGGCATGTAGTACTCATCCGGGTTACAGAATGTGTGCAGATTCCATCCAGGCCGGTCTTTGCTAGGGGCCAAAAATATGATGGAATGCTTAGTCCGGCACACCCACGTTGCAGGTGTTTCTACCTGGTGCCCGAATAAGTGTTCTATACCTCGGGACTTTGGCAACCAGTACTCTTGTTTGTGATTAACTCAAAACTTTGGGTGAAGCCTATATGTTTTACCAGGCAGTTAATTTAGGTATAGGGATGTATGTAATATGGATACATAGGTGATCGTCATACTTACGCAATAAGTATGGTATTATAGAGTTCTTTAGCCTCCAGGTACTTCCTCACTAAGAGATAGAGAGGCATGGTCTCGGTCTCAGTCTCAGTACTGCACATACACACCATCTTGTTGGATCCCGTCCTTGTCCTTTCAAGCATGGTTATCATTTCCCTACAAGGAATATCTTCTGAAGTATGCTACCTTGCGAAGCTCCTAGACACTTGTGGCATTCACTCAAAAGCAAGCTCTCTGACTTTATTACTGTCCCTGTTAATTTTGCTCAGGCAACTCTTCAGCCTTTCATTGATCTCTATGTCTTTGGATTTGCTATTTTTGCCCTGTACCTCGCTGCCAAGGGAGCAAACCATACTCTCTACTGAGTTGGAGAAGTCATAATCTTTTCACCTGCAGCCCTCAACTATTGACACCCTGCATGAATTTGTGCCATTCTCTTGGCCCCGCTAACCACTGAGATGCATTCCCTCCTCCTCTTGGATTCCTGGGTCTTCAATCTGTTTGCTACACACGGTCCTCTGACAAGGGTCTCCTCAGCCTATACAGCATCTCAGGCAGTATGACTTTACTGACAAGTCTCTGTAGTCTCACCATGCATGCTCCTTGGGAATACACTTGGCTGGCAGACACATCAACCAGACTCAGCTCTGTTTTCTAGTTGAGTCTTGAGTCTCGAAGTCTCTGGCCTGCCTTAACTCTTAAGCCTGGGCCTCTGCAAATTAGCAGCCAGACTCGGAGAAGTTCTTTTCCCCAACCAGGTGTCACTTGCAGGATTATCCTGTTAGGAAATTAGTCCCTTCTCTATGCTTATGTATGCAGTTTCCCATTTCAAATCTTTCCCTTCTCCCATAGCTCCAGGCACAGGGGGAAAAAAATTCAAGTTTCTACTACTCAACCAGAAACACCTTTATTTTTGAATTATTTAAATGTTCAATCTTTCCTGCCTCCCTGTGTGTGGGTTTCATTCTAACAAATGCACTATAGAAAGATCTAGATGTCTATTTTATTTGATTTTCTTTTGAATACATCTGGGTTTTTTTAAAAAATCAGTAAGAAAAGGCACAAACCATGAGGAAGGCACTCAGGGTAGATTAATTGCTTATCAAGTTTTCATTCTCTCCTCAAACTATATTGAACCACTTGTTTTACATGAATTCCAAAGGCTGGCACTAGCTTTTACTTCAGGAAATAAATGACACACGGTGTTATATTTTAAGGACCATTAAAACCTTGAAATTGCACAGTGACTTAAAAAAAAACAAGTTATTTAGCCTGGATAGCTTCGTAATGGTTATACAATGGGGAAATTCATTGTTAAATGACCCTCCCACTCTAACTTCACATATAATGCTTGGCAGGAAGAGGAAGGAGAAAGGCCACTAGCATCCGGGTACACAGGGTATAATGTAAAGGGTGCACGAACATTATGGGTCTGCGTACTAAGTAGATCGGTGGGAATGCCCCAAAGTCTTCCTCGGAATCTGGTGCTTGTTGACCCATGGTTGGTGATCAGAAACTATTTTTGCCCAGATTAATGAGGCTAGGTCGTTGCTGTTGTTTGTCATAAATCCAAAGCTCTATATTCTGTTACAGAATGTGTTCTTATCTATATGTTAATATGTTTGAGATAAGCAGCAGGAAGTAGCTATAATATTGTTAATGAAACTATTCTAATATATGATTTTGGAATTATAGTAAGTGCCATTTGAATCCAATGCTTCTATTGTCTAATTTATCACCTTTCTAACCTTTTATTTTACACCTTCATCCAGAACATCTATGAAAGCAGTGAAACCCAGCTACCATATTAAAGGCTGAATATGCCGCGTTCTAAAATAACAAGAATGATAACATTCGAGCAAAATCACAAACCACCACCAACAATAAACAAAACCAAACCCCCCCCATTTTTATGATGAAAACCAAACTGCATTTGGGTCTATAAAGAAGCAATAATTGCTTAACTAACCAAAGTGATACAGTTCATTATTTTCTATTGCACGTTTATGTAGTTTTATCCCCTGAAGCACATACAATTCTGTTTTTTTAAAATATGATTTACATATGGCACTTGAGGAGAAATGTTTTAGAAAACCATAAAGTTTTCTTCTTTGTAGAAGCAATGTCCTTTCCTGTTAATGCCAAGGATGCTTTTCCCCAAGCTCAAGACAGTGTAGCCACTAATGAGGAAAACACGGCAAGTACCTCAGTTGAATGTTTTCCTTTGTTTATCTACAGGGAGTTCATTCTGCCATGGGAAGAATCCCTTAGTATCAATGAGTCTGAAAGTGCTCAAATACTGCCAAAAGGGAAGTTGCAAAGCTTTGTGTACCTGCGGTTTAAATTAATCCAAAGCGATGGAAAAGGAACGCTATCATCCCAGAGAACATCCTTCACATCGTTTCCATTGTCTCCATTTATAAAATACCTTCCTATCTGTGTTGGTCCCGTTTGCGGTTCTAAAGTCACTGGTTGGCAATATTAGGAGATGTGCTCCTAACTGACAAACTCTGTTACTGGCACTTGCCACTTATTAAAGGAATATGATGATTTGGGGCCTGTTTGGGGTTTCCAGAGTAGTTTCAGAGACTGGCAATCAGTCCTTGAAAAACATTCTATGCCCAATAATAATGAGCACCTTCAGATGGATTTTTTTAAAAGGTGGCATTAATTCAGAATATAAATTAAGAGAATACGTTTGATGGTGAAAAAGTACAAACCTACCCACACATTTTGGTTTCATGTATAAAATATAAATAGCAAATGAACTCTCTCTTGTGTCCTCAGAGAGAGCTGCAGCTTTTTTTTTCCTTCTGAAGGGTGTTCAAAATATGCTATTTTAAACATAATAATCCATAAATAAAATACAGAGCTTGCCAAAATAATTTTTTACCCATATATATAGGGCCTTTAGACACTGTTCTGAACCCTGATTTTCTCCTGAGATACAATTTAAGAGCTTAAAAATGTCTTTAAAAGACTTCCTATGAAATATGCAGGGTTTTTTTAAATTTGTGTTTCTATATGGCCAAATTGCTCTGTTGTGATAAATACTGTATGTAAAATTACCAGATTTCCTGGCATTCCATTTTTACAGGGGATACTGCATCATTAAGCATTGAAAGAATATAATATAACTATTGAAACTGCTTAACATATTTTGTAACCATAAATTATTATCCAAAAATATTTTTCAAGTAGATAAAAAGAGTTGTCAATTCTGCATAGTGAATGCCTCATAAGGGGCTCGTTTGTGGTTGAAAACTGAATAAAAGCAGTAAATTAAGACCAGACTTAACCATAGAGAAGCTGTAATCCATTGCAGATTTCCTTGGTGAATGAAGTATTGTTATGTGGATTTATCCTCCCTGCTTGTACAGTTAACCAGTCACATCTGGGGCCATAGTGCTGTCTGTGCTCACAGACAACTTGGTTTCACTAACCCCAAGGAGGGAAGCCCACTCTGGTTTGCCTCGTATCAATGGGTGCAAAAGAAACTTCACGATCATTTCACACGGGAGCCGCCTGTGAACAGGCGGATAGGATATTGAACCACACCATTGTTAAGGATGAGAGGGGTATCACAAAATGAGCAGGCACTTGAGAAACAGCAAGTGACTCCCGGCGTCCAGGTTTCTAACGGAAGGGTGTTAGCAGAGGGGGCCGGGACAAAGCCAAGTGAAAAGGTGGGTGTGAAAAAAAAGACGGTGCGTCTGGGCTTTCTGAATGCAGTCAGAGCTGAGAACTGATGGAAATATGGTATACATTAAAGAAGCATCACTCATCATAAATATTCAATTTCAAGAATTTAAATAGTTTACAGACATAGAAGCCCTTGATGATTATTTTATCCAGCATTGTTGATTTTCCTCTGTTGTCTGTTGGCAGCCACCATAATTAATGAATAAGATCCTGGAAGCCCTGACAATGAGTCGGTTTAGTCTTCCGTCTGTGTATTTTTCTTTGTGATTACATGCCAATAACATAACTGATTTGCCTTCTCGTAAATTAAACGGGGGGACCAAATAAGTCCTATTTCTGCTATTATTTTTTTTCAGAGCCCAATGTTTCCAAAGGACATTAACTTTGATTTCTCTGATGAAGGCTTGTGGCTGCGCCCCTCATGCTTTACGAAATACTACCAAGCCAGAGCCGAAAAGAAAACCGTAAGTGAATGTTATTTCAAGAACAGTTCTTTTTCATTATTTAGGAAAAATTTTCTCATACTTCTCTGTAATTCATCCCAATATGCTCACTTTGTAGGAAATGTGAGGAAAGAGGAGGGAGAGAGAATACACTTGTGAAAATGCCTTTTTATTCCACGGAGGGCTGATATTTAAAAATCGTAAGACTCCAACATCTTTTTAAAACAGTATTTTTATAAATAAGGTCAGTTTTGCAAGAAAAAAAAGAGCTTATTTGTGAACATAAGTTACTACCTGTGCCTTACTATTCAGGTAAAATATAGGTAAATAAAGTATGGATATGCTAGCTTGTTCGAGGATTCGAATCCTTCAGATAAAAAAAACTTTTTTCTCAGATTTTTTTTTCAATATTGGAATATTGCTTTTCTTTTTAAGAGGGGAATATGTTTAGATTAATGAAACTGTTATCAGATTCAGCAGTTTTACAAAAGGATAAATAGGTGATTTGCTCAAGGAAAGACCATTGGGACTTAAAGTGACATGGAACTCCTTGCATTAGTAAAGCAATCCCAGAAAACATCAATTCTTCTGAATATGTGATCTCTATTTAAGTAAAGAAAACCACAACTTGATTACACCCATTACATCTTTACAAAAGTGCCTGTTTCTGAGGATAGCACAGTCTTAAAATCCCTAACACTGCAGGATATCTATCTATATCTATATCTATATCTATATCTATATCTATATCATCTGTACCATCCATAATACTTCTGAAGTTGCAAAGCTTTTCCTTCTAGTTAGTGAAAGGGGGTACTATGCTAGTTGTCTGTAAGTTTAGTTCAAATTGCCTGCAAAAATTGTATAAGTGCCTGAACCTAAAGACAATGTTTTAATCAAATACAACTACTTAAATCGCCCATCCCCTCCCTTCCCCAAACCCACACCCCTCCTAAGCTAAACAGAGAAAGCGTCAGTAGAACCTGTTATCAGCAGCCAATTACTCTTTGGTGCTTTGGAGTTATCTTTTCCAAAATGGTTGCAGATTGATCAAAATAACGATTTATTGTTATACTTTTCCATGGCTTCTGTGTACTGCAACAATTTAATAAAGTAATAGGACTTCTCCTTGAAAGAAAAGGTGCTCATTAGCGTTTGTAATCCCATGTTGTGTGGCACGGTAAGTGTTGTGAAAAGGTTATGGATCTACTCACCGTAGCATCAAAAGTGTAAAGGTGATAGGCGAGATTCTCTTTGTTGCAAGTGCTGAGAAATAATCATTTAAAGGTCAGTTGCACTCAAAAAAAAAAAAAGAGAGAACATTTGTTTAATAAGTAACTCATTTTGGGATATGCTGCACTTTTAAAGGTTACAGAGTAGACCAATTTGCCAGTGATGTCAGCAAGAAGTACTATTAAAGTCATTGGTCCTATTAAAACAATCCTTCGTAAAATTCAGATTGCATGCCTTCTCACAGAGCCCAGCACACATCAAAAAAGTGCCTAAGCTATTTATCATGTGGTTTCAAGGAAACATTGCCTTCTGCACTTTACCTTAAGTACTCATCTCCTCTTAAAAGTAACAAAGAAGTATTAAGTGGGAAAATATGTTAGTACACACACACACACACACACACCCCATTCCACACCTGACTCATTCTATTTTGCTTCATTCTTTCAGTTTTATTAATTTCTAAGAACATGCCTATATGCCATGGATTATAAGATTTCTCACTGTGTCCTATACCAATAACTGTCTTGCTAGAAACTCTTACACGAATGCAAAACTATTTCTATCCTTTCCTATTCTAAGAGCAACCTCCCTCCCCTACCCTTCCTTTGAAAAGACAAAGAGAATGGGGTTTGGCAATGAAATGGAATATTAATCTCATAAGCAGACAAAAGAGAAGTAACAATAATTATAATATGGGTAAAATTTGTTTAATACCAGTTTTTTTTTTAACAGCTGAACAAAGGTAGTGGTTTATTTAATATAGCTTTTGTACTATTAAAATCTTTGCCTTCAGGGAACTGATGCACAAGAAATAAAAGTTATTTTGTTGTTTTTATAGTTAGCATTTTCGAAGCAGTGTTTTAAACTGGCAATACTTTTCTCTAGAAGATCAGCTCTTGCCCTGAGATGAGTATATGAATAAAAAAAACTTCAAGAAAAATCTCTGCAGAAAGCAATCCCTTTGAACACTTGATTGCTTTAGAATTACATTTACTTTTTTTACTCTTTACATAGGTTGCAAAGCTCTCTAGTTGTGACATTTTGTTGGTGGTAAACAATGAGCTCTTAGATTTTTATAAGAAGTTGATTTTTAACATATGCTAAATAAGAAATTTAATTACAGTTTAAAACAATATATTTTCATGCAAACTTCTAAGGTTCGTTATTCAGACTGAAGGAAACTAGAAAGCTTATAACGCTTGCCCTATTGTAGAGTAAGAACTGTCTTTATGTACATAAGACATTGGCAATTAGAAGAAAATACGACACTCTTATTTCCAGCAACTTAGCTAAGAATCAAGTTATTCTCTTCATTTGCCTTGCTTTTCATTTGAAAGAGAGCAAAATCTATTTCCTGGGCAATTTTGCAGAGCAAAGATATTAATACTTTGGGGTTTAATTGTATCCTGTGTTTAAATACACTGTGGGTGAAACCCCAGACCTCTGCTTAATTGCTGTGAGAAAATAGCCTGATTTCTCTGAGATTAGGCACACGCTTATGTATACTTTGACCCAAGAGTGCCTCCTTCAGAATTAATCTTCTAAGGTAGAGGGATTTGCTTTTATATGTGCAGCAGGCCCATTCGTGACAAACGGGGCCTAATAAACTAACTTCACCCCCCAGACCCTGCTTTTGCTGTCAACGTTTTTCTTCATCTATTCATTTCACACATCTCTTGTCCGGTGGTTTATTAGCAAAACCCTGAACTGGGCGGGAGGAATAATTTTAGTGGTGTTTTTTAATTAGAGCTCTTTCAAATTTAAATCAAATACTTCAGAACTAAAATTGTAAAAACAAAAACAAAACCTTTCATTTTTACCAATAAAACATAAAAGGTTCTAAAATAACTCCATTTAGGTAAATACCATAGCCCTGTGAAAAGGCAAACAATTCATATTTACTTAAAATTTTGTTCTGCAGCTGTATTTTGTTGGATTCGTCTAATGCATGAAAGCACTTTTTCTTTCCCATCAGCAACATCAGAATTGTTTTTGCAAGATGTAGCAGAATGTTCTGGTTTTTAAATATTTATATTAATCAAAGTTAGGGCTGTTTATATTTTTTGGCAATAGGGCTTTTCTTTAAAAGTGATGCACTTCCATTTAACTAAACAAAAGTGTTGAAACAGCCTGTCATATAAACTTCAACATAGTACAGTTGGTAATAGAAATTTTGAAGACAGGAAGAAAGGGGTGCTAGTTTCTAGGCTTCAGGTTAAACATGGATTAATAAAATGTGCAACACTGGTAATTTCCAAGATTTTCCTGAGGAAATGTCATTCACTGCCACTTATAAACTATAGAGTCACCTGGTTGAAAGGTTTGCATTCAAGTTTTTGCTCTGCTTTCTTGGGGCATTGGTCAGTCAAACCTAAAAACTGGCTAAAAAAAATGACAAACCACTAAAGCTTGGGGCTTACTAAATCATTCAATTCCTTAAAAAGCCTCCTTTATATTTTATATATTTCTAAACTCTTTTAGTAACGAACATTACTTCACATTACTTACCTGCAATCTTCTCTATTTGTGAGCAGAAATAGCTCAAATTGAAGCACTTTTTAGGTCAAATCCCCAACTATTGTTATTGCTATAAGGTTTGATTGGCTAATACAGAACCGTATGGTCTATCTAGACTCTTGTAAGGAAACAGTCTTTATTGAAGACATTTAAACAGCAAGCCAACCTTGATGAAACTCATTCATAATTATATATAACTCTCTTATAGTTTGGATGATCCCAAATATTCTGGAAGCTTAGTAAGACAGCTTTTAGTTGATGGGGATATTGTTGTTGTTTGTTATTTTCATTTAGTAGTTCAAATTATATTAATTCACTTCTGTGGAAAGGAATCCTAAACAGGAAGAATGGGACCAGAGCACACACTTAGTTCCTAACATAAAAGTTATAAATGCTTTTGTTTTCAGGGAATGGTACGCACCTATCAAACAAACAGGAAGTATTATTATGCATTGCAGGCAGAGAGGCTAAAGGTCTCCTGTTCGAACTTTTGGCCTTTCCAGAATCTTGATCCTACATTATTGTGTTTAACTTGTAAGTCTTGACCAGTAGCTGACTCTGAGAAAACATTCCCTGACAACATTTTCACAGGTGATATGGGATTATTATGCTTGCCGTTTCATTTTGAGTTGAGAATGGAAAGTCCAAGAGTGGCTTCTGGTTAATACTTCATACATGGTCTTTTAATTACCAGCTCAGGCTAACTCACTCACTTGACCTCTAGCACTCCAACTTCATTTTCAAACATTGGTTAAAATAATCAGTACACACACACACACACACACACACACACACACACTCACAAACATACAAAGACATTTAAAGAGGCAAAAGATGTGCCATAATGGAACAAAAGAGAAGCAGTCTCTTTTTAATCACCTCATTCGTAATATAAAAGTGGTGAGAGAAGAGCAAAAAAGGTCAGGGTGTAATAAATATAAAATTTAAATCTCTAAACCAATTTACTTTTTTTATTGTCCCAGCTATAGCCAATAAAAGTAAACATGTATTCCACTTTGTCACACTATTATGGACTATTATTAATATCTTGTTTCCAATTTTATGCAATTTTGGTATAATCCAAATCTGTGCATTATCTTGGGCAGGGGGTTTTGCTTGAGGTAATTGACATTACATAGTCTAAAGCACAGAAAGAAGAAAACATATCTGTGATCTTTACTCATTTCCAAACAGAGGGGGATACTCAGACCACTTCTTCTATTGTGTGCCCTCCCTCTTCCTTCAGAGTTTCTTTTGAAGTCAGAGGCAGCTGGAGCAGCTGAGGCTGAGAAATGTGGCTGGAGGAAAAGAATGAATATTATCGGGTCAGATTCTTATAACCAGGTTTTATGCCACATTAACCATCGAGTTTCCCATAAAGCAGAACCTTTTATTATCATTTTTACCTTCTGGTTTATTCCGAGATCACTAATGCAATTTCTAATAGTATACTGGGGATTTTCTTGAGTATACTTATTTGAACTTCCTAGGGCTGGATCCACAAGCCAGCCCCTCACAAACATAAATAAATGTTTTTAGAAAAATCTGAAAACTTAGAACACACCATTTCTTTCTTATATGAAAATCTAGTTGAATCAGAAACACTAGCCCAACAAACTGGCCTCCAGAGTGACTACAATGTAGAGAAGTTATGAAGGGGGTAAGGGGTTACACTGGTAAAGCAGTTTTCTCTCAACTCTCCTTTGCTTGTTACCACCCTGAAGGAGAGATCAAACATAGGATTGCATTTATGTCACTGAGCTAAATTTCAGGCTTGCTATTGCCACTTGAAAGCTTATTTCTTAGCCCCTGTTTGCTGCAAATCACAGGGACTATGAACTGATGTGAATTCATAGCAGGTAAATTTACATAAACTCACGTGATACTGGACTAAAGGTTGGTCTGTCATTTGGCTTAAGTGAACAGACAGTTGTTCAAAGACTCTCTTCAGTGTTTAAGTCTCCAACAAGAGGAAAATGATTGAAGGCAAGAACTAGAATAGAACTGACCAGCCTGTCAGACTGAGGAGCTATCTAAGAACATGCCAAGTTCTTCATCAATTTATAGATAGATAGATAGATAGATAGATAGACAGACATATATACATATCTAGAGAGAGAGAGAGGGAACTATGATAGGCAATGTGATCACTATTGCTGATACAAAAACAAATTATATGGCCCTTGAAAATTTTTAATTTATGTTTGGGGGAGAAGACATGTTAATAAACAATCACAAAAAATAAGACAAACATCATAGCACAGGTGAGTACTTAAGTTAAGAAAAGAGTTTTTAACTCTTCCTGGAGTTTGGAAAAAAAGTTCAGAAGTTGGTCAATAACAGCTTCACAGAAAAGTTAATAAACAATCTGTGTCGAAGTAGAAGCAGGTATTCACAAGCAGAAGAGGTGAGAAGAGCCATCCCAGGCAGAAGGCATAGCATGGATTCAAACCAGAGCATGCCTAATTCAGGGAATAAAAAGTTGTTTGGTCTGACTGCAGCACATGGTGTATAGGCTGTAGAGTGGGGGAAGAGTCTACTGGAATTCAGTTCAAAATTTCAGCCCAATAAACAAAACTTGTATGCCATGCTAAAGGGTTGAGACTTTATCCAGGAAACAGTGGAGAGTCACCAAAATGTTTAATCAGGGAAGTAACATGATCAGAATTGTATCTGAAAAGATAGTCGACGTCAGTACTGAAGAAGTCTTGGAGAGTAACAAGAATAGAATAATGGTCATCAGTTATAGCAAAGTTGAGCATTGAAAATGAGTAAGAGCCTCTGCTATGGTAATAAATTAAGGAGAGACCTTAGGAGGTGGCAACCTCAATCTATACAACTTTCCAAGTGCATCCTATCAAATTTGGGTCACAATGATACGGGTGAATAAAAGATTTTTCCAGTATACTTAATAGTAGAAGATAGTATCCTGAGTCAGAATTCCTAGAAATAGGGCTTGAGATTGAAATTTTTCTGAAAATGATTTATTAGGGGAGTGCTTTCAGAAGAGGAGCAGGAGAATAGTATAAAAGCACTTAGCCAAGAAGGATGTGGTCTCTGCTGAAAACTAGCTCGGTCTGGTCCCTTGGAGGACTCTGGAACATAAGTTGTACCACAGGGTTAATGCCTCTCATTCCCAGGAAGGGTAACTCTCGGCTGAGTTGGAAATGTTCCACTGAGGGCAAAGATTTGTCAAGAGTACAGCCATGAGCTGTTAGCAACCAAACACAGCCACTAGTGGATGGGAGAGACACCAACAACCGCCCTGCACTCCATCCCTCAGGCTGCCCAGACCCACTTGTTTCTTATATCAAGTTTGCTGCTTCCAGGCACAGCTGCTTCAAGATTCTAGTTGGCCACATTTTCTGGGCTAATGCAGAAAAGAAGAGGTAGCAGAGGCTTCGCTTCCCCTACTGCAGTTTGTTCCAAGGCTATGACGTAATCATAATCGTCCTCCTCCATCCCCTTTCTCCATACTCCTCCTTATGGGCTGGTGCTTCTTCAGGTCTACATAGATTGCCTTTAAAGGTAAACCAAGTCATCAGCTCTAGGTATCTGAGCTCCAGCTTACTGTGCTCTGATCAAGTTGTTGTTGCTGTACTTGCCTACTACAGTTAAACAAAGTATGGGAACACCAAAATACATCCCAACAGATCACCTGAGTGACAAACACATTGCTGCTTGCCTCTGATCTGCGGCCTCATTGATGCCTCCTCATCATAATCAGGTCAGTTTCTCTGCCAATATAGTAACATTTTTTGTGGTGCCAGCTGGTCTACTGGCACAAAGAGCCCAAAGTAATATGGCAATAGCTTTATGTTTACTGAGACTCTTGCTCTATCCCCTGGTGGGAGTTTCCCTCCACTGGGACCTAAGACCTAAGAACAAAGTTGCAGACATGGCTCACTGGAAGTGATAGTGAGTGGGTTCATTTTATATATACCCTTTGATTCCTGGACTCATATAGTACATACATATCGGGGATAGAGCACTGTATAATATCTACTGGTTTGAAGTGTATACAAAACCTAGGGCACCTGTGTGGCTCAGTCCGTTGAGTATCTGACTCTTGATTTCAGCTCAGTTCATGATCCCAGTGTTGTGGGATCGAGACCCTCATTGGGCTCCGTGGTGAGCATGGAGCCTGCTTGGGATTCTCTTGCTCTCTCTCTCTCTCTCTCTCTCTCTCTCTCTGTGCTACTCTCGCTAGCTCATACGCTCTCTCTCTCTCTCAAATAAAAAAAAATAAAGTGTATACAAAACCCTGAAAGATGGTACTCATCCTCAAAGGAGATCATCTCTATGTTGGTCCCTTAGTGTACCAGAGTAGAGTAGGGCCAATGAAACTTAGGCTCACGTGTCCACTGCCATACTTCCTCTGCCATAACGTGAGTCCCTTGGTCCAATTAACATGATGTTATACATATAGTGCACACACATGATATTATGCAGAATGTCCAGATAGTTCCAGTCCCTGAAGACTATATATTTTTACTAAGCTGGAGAATTAAAAAACACTAAGACAAACCAAGACTGCTGTTGCTCATCCATATGAATGCAACTTCTGATCCTCCTTCCTGATGGGTATTGAAAATAACATATTTGCCAGGAAAATAGCCACATACCTTATATCCAGTTGATTTACCCTAGTGCATGTATCACATACCACAGGGCAGCTGCAATTGAAACTACAACTTGGTTAACTTGGCAGTATTCCACTGTCATCTGCCATGATCCATCTAGTTTGTGTATCATCTTGACTGTTGAATAACATGGAGGAAGGATGGGGATCCTCATCCCTGCATTCTTTAAATCTATGAGAACGGCACTAATCTGTGCAATTTTCCTTAGGATGTAATCATTGATTTTGATTTACTAACTTGACAAGGAAGATAGTTTGAAGGACTTCCACATGGCTTTTGCTAATGCAATAGCTGACCGAGAAAACAATGGTACAATTCTACCACCTTCTAATAGATCCATTCAATTATACATTCAAGGACTAGGTAAATGACCACTGGTGAACATGTAGATTCAGTAGACCCACCATGAAATGAACCTGGGTCAGGACTCTATTTATTTCCCAAAATTTATATATCCCCACTTTAACAGGGATCCATTAGGTGCTCATACCTGTATCTAATAGTCCCAGACAGATCTGGATATCCCTTTTCCCCTAGTGTACAGTGTCCTGAGTAAATAGCTCTTGTCCTTTGGGGGAAGGACTAGGGAGTCATACTTCCCATAATGTTGCAGTTCCTTTCACATGGGACCCAGACTTTCCTTCAGTCAGTGGGTTCTAGGTCTGAGAATTGGCTCAGGTCTGAAGACAGAGCAAGAGATTAAGATTTCATTCAGTGGCCTGATCTTCAGCCTTTTGCTCATCTATTTTTTTTAACTCTCTTGATTATATATACAAATAATACCCTGATTGTCTGCTCATCTCTCTTTCATAAGGTAACCATTTGCACAGGTACTTTGGAACATCCTCCACCCTCACCCAGAGGACAGCCATTCCAGCCTTGCTTCCCTTTGTGGTGATTGCACCCATTTTGCTTCTGATAGTCAGTGTTGCCCTGTAATCTGGAACCTACCATCCCCATTGCTATTCAATGGACTCCAGCCCTATAACATCATCTCCAACTATCCCTGGTCTAAAAAGAACTATATTTTTCGAGTGTTGGAATCCCCTTCATCAGCAGATTCTTCACCATGTTAATAAACAGACTGTTCTGCAAGCCCTCCTGAGGAACATAGTCAAATATGGATTTTTCAGTCTTACTTAATAGACCCGTTTTTCATCTCTATTTCCTATCTGTTTTTTCCTTCCTCCACTATCTATTACTACTACAGTGCTGGGATCTCTAATTTGTTTCATGTGAACCATCACTTTTTCCAAAAAACCAAGAGCTATCCCAGTCTTATATTAGACATATCATCCAGGACCTTGCTATGGTGTTATATTCTGTGTCACAACACAGTAACTCCATATCTGTGAACAGTTCATACGCTTATATTCTGCCCGTGTTGATCCAGCTCCTTCTGAGTCCCCTCCCAGGCATACATGTCAGCCAATGCCTGGCACTTCCTTGGTATATAGCTCCTCTCCTCCCTTAGTAGGTCATTACTTTCCTAGTCGAGAGATGTTGACATGCAACCCTGCGATGGAAAGTGCAGACAGATCCTGAAGATTTCTTGGTAAGGAGCCTGTCTCATCTGAGACTTCATTATAGCCTTCAACACAGAGGATCTCTTTTCCAACAAGACAGAAAGAGCTTACTAGCCACTGAGACAGACCAAAAGTGTTCAGAAGAACATATAGATTTAGGGTTTTCAACGACCCAAATACCCTTATCTCAAACTTCAAGATGTTACTCCTTTTCTTTCAGGGCTCTGATTTTGGCCTAAAAGACTTGTCTCTTTAAATGCTTCTAGTGAATCTTTCTGATTCCCACAGTTTGCTTTAAAGTCTGAATAACAGATCTGAGCCCATGTGGCAGATAGACTCTTAGATGGCTCCCAATGAGCCCTGTCTCCTGGCATTTACACCATCGTATAATCTACTCCCTTGAGTATAGCCTGGCCTTCAGATTTGCTTTTAGCCAACAGAATATGGCAAAGGTGATGGGATGGCACTTCCTTGATTAGGCTACATAAGATTGTCACTTTCTTCTTGCTAACAGAATCCCTCTCTTGATGGCTTTGATGAATTAATAGGACATATTAGAGAGGCCCATGTGTAAGGAACTAAGGATGGCCTTCAGCCAACAGCTCATAAGGAAATGAATCTTGTCAATAATCACAGGAGCTTGCCAGTAGATGTTTTCCCAGTCAAGCCTTCAGGTGAGACTGTTCCCCAAAAACACATTGATCGTAGCCTTCTAAAAGACCCTATAGCAGAGGACCCAGTAAGCCATCCCTCAACTCCTGACCCATAGAAACAGGGAAATAATCAGGATGTGTTGTTTTAAGCTGTTAAATTTGTGCTAATTTGTTACACAGTAGTAATAACAAATAGCATGTCTTTTTCTCTCTTCAGTGCATGAATGGTACTCACAGTCACTCAAATGCACAGTCCTTACAGTTTCAATTTCTTTATACCTCACAAAACAAAGACCTTAAACTAACTACAGCTTTCCCTTCTACCTATATCTCAATCCAACTTACCACCATGGATGAAAATTTTAGCCTGGAGTTAGCAAGATTTTTCTAAAAAGGAACTGCTAATAAATATTTTAGGTTTTACAGGCCACATAGTGTCTGTCTCAAAACTCAGCTCTATCTGACAATACATATACTAATGATACAATACAATACTAATGAATGTGTTCCAATAAAACTTTATTTACAAAAAGCAGTGAGCTGTGTTTAGCCCAAAGATTATAGTTTGCTGACCTCTGTTCTTAATCACACTGCTACAGAATGCCAGGGACTGACAATATTGTACCTACCACCAGCGACACAGAGGACTCACTGCCATCTTCCTCTGGGATTCTGTCTTAGACTCTGCCTCCTGGGACTGTTCTAATACAATCCATCTTGGCTTCAGTTCTCTAAAAGCAAAATTGAAGAAAAAGATTCTTATAAAAGGGATTTATTGAGGTAGTGCTCTTAGGAGAAGTCAACGGGAGGAGAAAAAGGAGGGCAAGGGAAAAAGCCAAGTAAGGATGTGTGCTCAGCTGAAAACCGTGAGAGCCTTGTCCTCTGGAGCACCAGAGTTCAATCCATCCTTCAATCCACCTTTTATACTCCACATATATCAGTTAATCATTGGCTGCTGGCTGCCCCCATGGGGGTACATTCCAAGCAAGGCAGCTTCCTTCTCAGAAGATAAAGGCAGCTGTGAGCCTTCAGTAGCCATCCCTTACAACAGCTGGAGAATGGGTATTTCTCTATTCCTCCTGTGGGGCAACTTTTACCCCAATTAAACTCTTCTTAATAGCTGCGAAACATTTTCATTAATTTCTAAATGCAAACAGGGTGGTTGAAATAGAAAGAATATTAACGATGCTTAAAGGGATGCAAATCCTTTCTGTTAGTTTTTGTTATATATTCTATAGGTGTTGCTGATTATCACTTTCCTTGGCCTTCTGTCATACTACAACCAACATAGTCAACGTGGATAAAATTGAAATGATGGTTTGGGGAGCAATTAAGGAAAACATGGGTAGTACCAAGATGCAAAACAAATTGCTCAAAGTTCTCATATCATCCTGTGTTCGCTTTCACGTAGCATCACGGCAATCACCATGGAGACCAGCTGCTTCAGTTTCTCTCGCACTCCATCCCATACTAGCTGTGTGAGCTTGAACAAGTTACCTAAATTTTCCTGCCTCCACTTTCGATCTGTAAAATGGTGCTAATACCACTACCTAGCACATATGGTCATTGTAGGGGAATAACTGAACTATTACATGAAGTGTTTACAACAGTACTTGGTACGTAGTACACACTCAGTAAATGTTAGCTTTATTATTATTATTGGTGGTGTTATATTGATTGTGATCACTAACTTACCTATTGTTATATTCACGTAACTTTTGCAGTGTATCCCTAATTTCACTGTGTGTTTTGGGCCCTATTTCTTTTCCCTGCACTTCAGAATGCTAGAAAATAGATTAGTCTGCTCTCAAGCAAAAATCCAAGTCTCTCTCTTTTTTTTTAACCCCCAAGGGAATTCTGCAAAGAGCCATATTCTTGAGTCCCTTCTGTGGAGAAAGAGTCGGAAGTGTCCCTATGCTTCTAAACGAAAAGCAAGAAAAAAATTTTTTTTTCTCTTTCCACATCTGAGATAATTATCCTTTAGTAATAAAACTTCAAGAGCCTCCAATTTGGGGAAGGTAAAATTATGCCTTCATTTCCCAGTCTTCATCGTCTGTCTGGCATTTCTACTTCTCTTCATCTTTATAAATCAGTACCTCTCTTCATCTTCATAAAGCACTGCTCAATAAACAAGAAAATAGGAACCAAGCAACAGGGAGATTTGGAAGAAAGATCACAATTATTTGACGAGTGAAACATCTGGAAAGGGATCATGGCCTCATTATCTTTCAAAAATAGTTAATGAAACTCTTCTTTTCATGCACTGATGAATTGTAAATGGCAGTACTTCATCAAACATTAACTAAGAAAATGTACGCCAATGCTGTGGATAAGTCGTCATTCTGCTCCATAAATATTTATTCTGACGATAGTTTTTAAACCAACCAGCTTCCTTTTTATAAGGAAAATTTAAGTTGGTATATTTATTTTAGATTATATTACAGAACTTTTCAACAGTTGGGATTCTTAAAAACATTTGTTCAGTTCCTTTTCCGATTTAAAATTAGTGGCTTAAATAGAATGAATCATAATGTAGTAGGAATTCACTTATCAGGTGAAAGATTGGTCTCACCTATTACGGGGTCTTGCCGTTTCCTTGGCAATGTAAAAGTCTGTCTTAAAAAATTAGAAATCTTTTTGAAATCCTGCTCTTCAGAAGGAAAATACTTAAAATCAATAAGCTATTGGACGGCAAACAACTTTTGAAGGATAATTAAGCTAAAGAACTAAATTATTTCAACCCAAACGTGATTATGCCTTTCTGGTTTAAAAACTCCTTCTTTTCATGAGGACTTAGGTATAATATAATAAGGAACAACTGGTGTCATGTGAGCCAACAAATGCATTAAACATCAACACACTGCATTGTGTCTATTTGATTCAATCACCAAACACTTATTGAGCACCGCCTAAATGCCAGGGACTGTGACAGGTGCTAAGGATGCAAAAATGAAACGGTGGTTACTGCCTTCAGGGAATTCATAGTCTAATGCAGGCGACAGCCACTGTGCCAACTACCTATAATCCAGTATGACAAGTGCTGTACTAGCAGCATCAGCTAAGTATTATGGAAGTAGGGGAAAAAGTGACTGTCCAAATGTAGTTTAAAATTGGGAAATGCAATAAGAAGCTTTTAAGAACCAAAGATCACAAAAAAAAAAAAAGTGGCCAGTACATGAATGAAGATTAGCAAAAGCCTTCCTGGGTACAAACAGAGAGGAAAATACTTAACTGTAACCTCCCAGGAAAAGCAGGAGAGTAAAATCACTTAAAGAGCCACAAGATTGCGAGCACTGTCCCTATTTTAACATCTCAAGAATTTTTTGATGGGAACTCAATTGTGACTCTAATGACAGACCTCATTCTGTGCAATAGTATCCCTGTAACTCTGAATGTGCTAAATTTCACTGAAATCATTAGCAATTACAAAAGATCATTATTTCAACATGGCAGAGTCAACCACATGCTAAAACTAAACTTGCACTGTGGTCTATTCAGTTCTGGAGTAAATGTGGTCACAATCGATTAATATCTAAGAAAATTATGGTGTGACAAAAAGTGAAATGCTCAGCTCTTCATTCAGTTAATAAAACTCATTTAGTCGGCAAGATATAATTACACGAACCTGCAATGTGAATGTATTGCTTTGGCATTTGCTTTCATATCTTTGTAGGCTGTTAAATATATTGCCAACCACAGTTCTTTATCTGACTTATCTTTTCCCCCATTTTGCTTCCAGAATGCATAGGTTTTACTTTTTTTCTTCTAGACAGGTTTCTGAGTAAGGAGGTTAAAGTGTATGAAGTGAATAAAACATTTTTTTTTCCTGAAAAATTTCCCACACATTTATTTGGGAGGTATCACACAAGGTTGAATAGTCTTTAATCCTCTGCTCAATGTTCAACTTGCTTTTTTGGTTGGTAAGCGGACACTACCATCTAAAACTACAGCTTCTTAAACTTTCCTGTCTGTCTTCGAACTGTCTGGCTTGGGTCAGCAAGATTTTTTTTTAATCTTTTTGAATATTTGAATAATGTGATCAACTTTTAAAAGCACTCTACAAAATAAAGATTTAAAGTCGGTCCCTGCCCTGTGAATTTATAGTAGAATGAAAAGGCACCTTCCAAACAAAGAAAAGATGGAAAGATATTCTTCCCTAGAAAAGTAAGTGACAATAGGGAAAAGCCAGTCGTCTCTTTTTTAATCCTTTGTCTTTGACATCTGTCATTTTGGGGAGAGGGTTATGTGGGTGTTGGGTGGTATTACAGTAGCAGTTGAAAAGTTCTCTTCACCTCGTGGTGCGAATTCTTTACCCTTTGTCAATAACTTCCTATCTTACATTATTATTTTCTGATATTTTTCTCTTTAGCTCACAGCTAGAGAATTTTATTTGCAAATATCTTATGCCTTTGAATTAAAGTTTGTAAAACACAATAGCAGCAACAATAATAACGATTAAAATGTATGAATTTATTAGTGTTGCACAATTTTCAAAGCATATATATACATACATATGTATGTATATATATACATATGTATATATACTATACATATATATGTATACATATACATATATATGTATATGTATATATATTCATTTGATCCTCACAGTAACTGTGTGGATAGGTGGGGCAGGTATATTGTTTTTCTTTTACATGTGAGAAACTTCAATACTTTAACTGGGTTCCCTCAGAAGCATATTCTAACACAAGGCACAGTAATGCCCCCTTATCTGCAGAGGATACGTTCCAAGAACCCCAGTGGATGCCCAAAACCATTGTAGTACCAAACCCTATAGAGACTTTTTTCCTGTACCACACACCTATGATAAAGTTTAACTTATGAATTAGGCACAGCAAGAGATTAACAACAATAACTGATAATAAAATAGAACAATCAAAACAAGATGCTGTAATGAAGGTTCTGTGAATGTGGTCTCTCTCTCTCTCTCTCAAAATACTGTGTTATATTGTATTCACCCTTTTTCTTGTGGAGCTGTGAGATAAAACGCTTCCATGATGACATGAAGCGAAATGAATGACGTAGGCATGGTGACGAAGGGCTAAGCTACTGCTGACCTTCCGACAACACCTCAAAAGGAGCATGTCTGCTGCCAGATTGCCATTGACTGCAGGCAACTGAAACCATGGAAAGTGAAACCCAGATAAGGAGAGACTATTGTAATTTATTCGGGAGCCGATCCCAGGAAACAATGGCAAGGCGCGAGAAATGAGACAGGGAGTGGAAAAAAGGCAGTAAAAAGGGCATTTTCGAGGCAGTTCCAATTTGGCAACTGGAGCTCAATCTTGCTGGGGTCCCCTAAAAGATGGTGCAGAACACAACTTGGTATCAGCCCAGCCAAGGGGCAAACAAGCTGGTGTATCTATCTACCAACTCTCCATTCATCTTTGGTTGAACTTGGCCACCAGAGAAAACAATTCTAGGGCATTTCTGGCTTGCTTTATTTGCAAAGTGAGCTTATTCTCAGAGAAAAAAAAAAAAGCCCTCAGCCCCAGAGTCACTGGTGTCAGTCTTCAGGTGCGGAGGTGGATGCTGAGTGAATGTAGGTCGGAGATGAAGTCGGCTGACCAGCCTCAGCAATGGTGGGACTCATCAATCCAAAGTCACACATCTAATGTAGGCAAGGCCAGGAAGGGAGCAGGTAGGTACCCAGATACAGTAAAATAGATGGCATTCCTTGTGCTCAAAGCGTACATTCGGAGAGAGAAGAGAGAATATATGAAACCATGGAAAAGTATTCTTTGAAAAGGTCTTACAGTAATTGGAGATGTATTTGCCCTGTACATATAGTAAAATTATTCAAAACCTACAGCTTTTATAGAATGCAAAGAAATATCAATCCACGATCCTTTACACAGCAAACATGCTAATATCCTGCCAAAATACATCGCCAAGGCTTTCAGTCCAGTTGAGGCATTTTGCCAAGGACAGTGGAACAATTTTAGTATTTACAAGCACCATAATATATTTAAAGGACATGTATGTTGCAGAAAATTATGACAAACATCATGTAGACAAGTCACAGCCAACGCGCATGTGCCACCACTTGATAGCCTCTTCGCACCAGCATCACTCACTCTCCGGTAGTAGTGGGTTTTCACAGTTGTGAAATATTTGCATACAGATGTGAAGGTATTCTTGCGGCTTACTCAATAAACCAGAATGGGGCTTTATGCACCCCTGAGTTTTCAATTAATGTTGTTGACAGAATGAATGGCTATTTATGCCAACCAGCCTTTCATGTTCATTCATGGTATACAATACCTAAGTCTTAAAGACCTCATCTAAATGCCTCCCCTCTTAGGAGGGTGCTTATAGATTCCATTGTATATATATGGGGTAGCATAAGGTTCAATGATCCTATCTAATCAGCAGAGTGAAACTTACATTTTAGCAAAGCCTCCTGAAGCCTTTGTTCTGCAATGGGGCATTATCCTACAACTCCTACAATAAGTCGAATGTCTATACAAAGATCTTAGACAAGCAATGTCTGAACTTAACTTTCCCAAATATCTATATCTATATCTATCTATCTATCTATCTATCTATCTATCTATAGATACAGAGATAGATAGATCTAGATATAGAGATATCTATCCCTGCATCTATAGATATAGAGATAGAGATAGATAGATAGATAGATAGATAGATGATAGATAGATCCCATCCTCACCATATCCTAACACTCAAACACTTGGGAAAAAGATACCTACACAGGAAAATTGTTTTCATGGTAAATCCCTAGTACACTCATCTCTCTGACTGTGTGAATAGCACATAGTTGGAACCCAATAAATGCTTGATGAACTTAATCAACAAGCAAGTTGCAAAACTATCAACCTTGGCCACCGTATGATCTAAGTTTTCTATAACATCGTATTAGTTTCTGAACCATGAAAGGTAAAAGCAAGGACCCTCCTTTACCTTAGCCTCCCCCAAAATCTTTTCAAGCAGGGAAAGAAATATGGAAATGTTATCTCAGATAGGTGTTCATGGTAGATGAATGGAATACCCCCTTTTTTTTTTTAGTATTTTTTAAAGTTTATTTATTTATTTTGAGAGAGAGGGAGAGAATGAGCAGGAAAGGGAGAGAGGGAGAGTGAGAATCCCAAGCAGGCTCTGTGCTGTCACAGAGCCTGATGCAAGGCTTGACCTCACAAAGCATGAGATCATAACCTGAGCTGAAATCAAGAGTCGGACGCTTAACTGAGTAAGCCACTCAGGTGCCCCAGAATACCACTTTTCTACTTGGATTAGGGATGGAAAATTCCATTGGGTGTAGTCATCATTCATTTTAATTAAAATCAGAACAGTAATTTTTCCTTCTATACAGTTTTTTTAAGAACTTTCACAAATATATAAGGTCTTTTTCCTTGCACGTCAGCCCTATGAAGTGACTGAGGATTACTCTCTATTTTTCAGATGAGAAAACTGAGTCATTAAGCTTAAGTGATGGTCCCAAATTTATATATTTAAATGGGAAAAAAGCCAGACTTCCATGCAGGTGACCTCAGAAACTGGGATACTGATGCAAGCTTATCATACATAATCTAACAGAGCACATTTTAGAGGTTCAAACTATGTTTCCTAAGTTTTAAGATGCCACATAAAAAATGCAGACATGTTTATTTACTTCTGCAAAGCAAATTAAATGTGTAGTCCATGCATTATTGATGTCTATTATTTTAATTCCTAAGAAGTATGTGTATCAAATTGCCTTTAAAAGAGAAACTATTAAAACAACTTGTATTTACATGCCTTATTAGTTTACGCTCAAGTATTTATTTTACCGCTAACTTTAGGACAGTGATATGACGTGACACTATTTTCAAAATATGAGGTGTTGTTCCTGGAGCACAGATCAGTGCTTGCACACCAAGGGTGTCCAGGCTGGGCTGAGAAGATACCAAGGTTAGAGGCTCCTCATTAAGGGTTCATGTGCAACAAGCAAAGAAGTCAGGCTAAATGGTCACCAAAGGCCTCAACTGTCAACTAACCTCAAAAGATTTTTTTTAGTTTTTACAACCTTCTCCCAACAGTTCTAGAAAAACCTCAGTCGTCCTAACCTATATGTAACTTTTTTCTTTTCAAGTAAAGTTCATGTTCTCCTGAAATGTTTCTCCTGCTCTATGGCCAGCACAGACAACTAGGGACAGACAGGCCCAGCATAGACCCCAGGCCTCTTGGAGCTAATTTAGGGCAAAGGCAGACAGATCCCTCAGGCAAATATTCAGAGGACTCTCAGGAACTCCAACAGCAGGGGAAATCACTGCCCGATCACACTATGACTATCAGAATTTTAAGTCTGAAAGAGAATTTAGAGATTATTTAAAACGATACACTCATTGAATAGATTAGGAAGTTCTCTGAGAACTTCTATGCCTCGCCCAAGTCAATGGCAAAGCTAGAGATAAAATACACCACTCAGAGTGAAATAAAATACATTTATTTGTTTCAAAACATGAAATATAATCAAGGCAGACTAGGGGTGAAGCTCGTGGGCCAGACTGAAGAGCACAAGATTTCCAAGTAAATCTTGATTTACTTAGAAGCCTTGAGACGGAATAGAACAAGTCAGTTTGGCCTCCCTGCCTAAATAATGAGGTTAATATTTATTTCTGAAAAGGCTTAGATCTATCATCTAAAGCCTTAAATCATATCCATTCAATGCCAGGCTTAAGCATTATAGTAATGAAAAGGAACAGCCAGTCTGAAACACAGAGGCTGATGATAGATGCTAAAATAATGAGTATGCTACCACCCCGTGCATAGGTGATCATCGGTGAGGGAAGGGCCTGACTAACAACTGCTTTCTCCTTGGTGCAGTGTAGAGTTGAGCAGGATGATTTATAAACCTCAACACATTGAAGACCAAAAAAATAAATCATTAAGGAGCACAGCTCGTGATTCAACTTGCTTTTTTTTTTTCTAACATGGGTAATAAATCGTGTGGGCGTTAATAATTTATAGGAGATGTTGTTATAATGTGAGAATATTAACTTTGGCGAGTCTTTTAATTTGCTTGTGATGTCAACAGTGTGCTGAAGTGTTTCTTCTACAGGACAGCAATGCCACTGGTGCACGATTGTATTTTGACACTTCAGTCAGAGGCTCCTGGGGACTAGATGAGACAGTTCACTTTAGCACTGAGCTTATCAATTTGGTGCACGTCCCTCAGGAATTACATGCCACAAAGAGAATTAAACAGAATGGTTTGAAAGCACTTAGAATCATAACACACTCACATACAACCCTTTTTCCCCCTGTTCTTTTGGAAGCATAACCTAACAAAGGCCATTTTATTTCTGCCCGGGACTACTCTTTGGGTTTGCAAGAAAAAAAATAGATAAAAGAGAAAATTTAAAAACTGACAGATTACAACACCAGGAAAGCCACTGAAATATTCTAGATTCATCTGGGAATGTGGTAGATCCCTTGCCAGTTAATAATGTACTTCACAGATTCCATCAGATGTTTTCTCATCATTCCACAACTGTGTGACGATAGTGACCCTCTCCTACTTCAGAAATCATTCCTCACTGTGCTGCCTGTGTTTTCAGTCTGTAAGGAAAGAGCTATGCAACGATTTAGTGAACATGAGAGCCAGAAAAGCATACACACAGAGGAAAAAAGAAACAGGAGAGAAAAAGGAAGAGGAAATAGTTCAAGAGATAATGTATAAGGAAAGAGTGTCTGGATGACAGGACTGAAGAAGCAGAGAGCATCATCAAGTTTCCATTCCCAAATTCTAACTTCAATCTAGAAGCCATGCTATGTAAATAAACACCTACATCTTTTCATGTTTCAAATCAACATCTCCCAATATATAGGTTTGAAAAATTGAAAATGAAGTGACCAACACAGAAGGAAACCAGCTGAATGACAGAGCATAGGAAGCCTTGGTGGTGAAGTGAAGAAGGCTAGTGTTAGATGTCATCACATGATGGTGGGAAGTTAATGAATGAATGAAAAAATGAACCAAATCAATGAATTAGAGCTAGGTCTCTCTCACTCTTGTGTTTCTAATAGCTATTCCTATGTCTTTGAGTTTTCATTAGAATATATTTCCTTTGACCTGAAATATAGTTTCTCTCTTTTAATAAACCTGAACCTAAGCTGAATTTAGGCCTTTCTCTCATAACCCAAACCCAAGAAATGCTCACCAATCTCAGCTGGCTATTTATTCTTTGAGCTAGCACTTTGTTCTGCTTCTAATACAGGTTCTAACTCAAGGTTTGGCTCTCTTCAAAGATTGTGTGTGTGTGTGTGTGTGTGTGTGTGTGTGTGTTTGGGTAATGATATGTGCATTACAACATGTTTACTTGTTCTCCAGAAAATGCAGATGTGTTATCTATGCAATAAAGCCCTTTCATAAATCAACCTATAATAACAATGCCAATGCCCAGTCTGACCCACAGGATACCATTCATTTCTGACATATTAAGAGGAATTTTGAAATTACAAGCTTTTAAAACTGTTTTCTTATATTTGACAGGCCTATCCCTTAATCAATCCCTGACATTCTGAAGAATGCTAACATGTAGACTATTACATGGTGAACTGTGCTATAGAGAGAAAAGGAAAGATACTCAGGAAGAAAGAACAGTTGGGGAAAATAGTTTACAATTACCAACATTTGACTACAAGTGCAGTATTTTTTATACCCAACAAAAGAAGGCGGGGAAGCAAAAGCTATTTTATTGAAGGCTAGTCCTACTCTTTCACTTTTCTTAAAGGCAGTCTGGCTTATTTATTAAAGTCTAAATAAAGTAAGCAGTTTGGTTAGTGCTATGGTTTTTTAACTTTGTTTAAGAACATTTTTTAAAGGTTTTTAAATGATCTCTATACCCAATGTGGGGCTCGAACTCACAACTCTGAGATCAAGAGTTGCATGCTGAACCAACTGAGCCAGCAAGGCCCCCCAAGGAACATCTTTTTGCTGGTTAATCTTACATAGAGTCCAATATTTTACATGAAGTGTGGAGGTGCTACTTTGGTTGAAATAGAGGAAATCTAGAGCTCTCTGTCCTTGACTTCCTGTGGGCCGGGCTCTCCATAGACTCCTGGAGTGCAACGAGGTACAGCTTGAAAACCCTCAGGTTAGAGCATAGCGCAAAGGCAAGTACAAGTTGCATTCCAATCAGAATCAAATAGTTAAGGTCAAAGCAGATTGTCAGAGCACCAGGCAAGAGTGCCAACTGCAAGCAACCACCTCACACTGTTCCCGTTTTCATGACCAAGTACTAGGAACTGAGGAGCCATCAAGCCCAGGACTGTGGGTTTGGGAATAAAAAACACCCATTGCTAAAACTGGAACAGTCTTGGGCAAATCAAGACAGTTTATCCCCCTAATGAGGGGACCCTCCGTGACAGCCCAGGTAACAAGTCTACTCTTGTCCTCTGATGTTGAGAGAGTAGAAACAGCAACATCTTCCCCCAGAAAACATAGCCCATTAGGAGTCAGCTGAGCTATATGCGGTTGGCATTGGAGAGCTCTAGGTTTTTGACAGAGAAAGGCATGGGGGAAACAATGAAAAAGTACCTCTGTTATAAACCACAACACAGAAGGCAGGTATACAAATACACACCCATACACTGAGAAAGATTTAATGTGTTTATTCTTATCACCAATTGATAATAATTGGTAATGAGTAATAAGTAAATGTGTTGTAATGCACATACCATCCCACACCACACACGCGCGTGCACACACACACACACACACACACACACCCCGAAGACCAGTTGGAGGTCTTTTCACTCCAAATTTAGTGCTCACTGTCCTACTAACCACATAACCTGGGGATATGATTTAGGGTCACTGATGAGGACAGCGTAGGGGCAGCAATTCCCTCAGATGCTATAATGTCTGCCATCCAAGGTCAACACAAAGAGCCTTTCCTCAAGCTGCAAATCCTTTTGTATCAGCCCTGCCTGTGGAGATTGGACTCTGCTTAATCACAAGGCTGAATTCTAAATGTGCTTGGTGTTTGTCAAGTCAGGAAGAGAGAAAACTATCCTGTCTGTGATTTATGTGTGCCCAATGACAAACTAGATTATTCAAGTGAGAAGAGCAGATGGCCCCAAAACAAGACAGTTATGGCCCACAATTATAATAATTATAGCACCCAGTGGATCTCCAGGATATCAGGAGAGCAAGGAATCTAACAGTCACCCCAAAGACACTTAAAGGAAAAGGAGTTTAAACTAAACCCCAACTAATAAAACATGTCGAGACCCTTCTTCAACAAGATGAAAAGGTTTATTTCCTCATAGTAGAAGACAGCACCATAGGGAGACTGTGTCATGAGTAGACCATGGCCCCAGGCAGGACTTGCAGTTTCTCTGGGAATGTCATCAGCTACTTCTGTGAACATCAACTTTGTGAGCAAGGACATTGCACTGATTTAGGTTATCTTGGGAGAAACCTAACTTCTCAAGGGCTGATTTACATCAGTCATTTTTGTCCCTTATTTCCAATGCCGACAGTCTGGTTCTATTGTCTGTGACGATTAGATTTTGCAGTCTTGAAAATAGCCATGCAAATTACCAAAGTGTTTTCCATTTGAGACCTTATACGTATTTGAATAAAATCAACTTGAAGCTGTTAAGTGGAATTAAATAAAATGGGCTAAATCTGATGACTGAAATTTTAAAACTTCTGTAAGAGACTCCCCCTATACCAACCAACCCTTTTATTAATGGCCAATTGTAAATGACTTTCGCAAATGGAAACACCATTTGTCACTTTTTTTTAACAAGTACTGCACTGTACTGTCTCAACTCCCCCCACTCAATTTAAGCATCAAGATTTATAGCTCATTGTGAGCTCCTCTATCTTTCTGTTCCTTCTTTGTACCTCTCCAAATGCTCAAGCAGCTTTTTTTAGAATAGAGTGAAGATAGTTTGTACTATGCTCATGCGGAGCATTCTGAGACTTGACTTTCAAAAATTTGTATTCTCCCCCAAAATATAGTTTGTGCTCCTTCTCTCTGGCCCCAGCATCATCCATATTCTATAGGAGCCTACTCTTTCTTTCAACTTTCCCACTTTACGTATCCTTGGTTTTGTTTTCAGTTTTTCACTACTATACAACCATTCTGTATGTATAATCTTGATTGGCTGGTAAAGATTTATTTGCCACATAGCAACCAGTCACAGTAAGATTTCCAAACTATTTCATTTCACTTGATTGTTCTTCAAGGTGCGACCAAATTTTGGTCATCAGAAAATTGCTTTAGTATTTACTTTATCTGGATAGAGGAGAATTTTATCAAAGATTACAGACTTATGACACAATGTATGTATAGACCAATGAACACAGTAGACTACCAAGAAATGACTCCTATATGCATAAATTCACACACACACACACACACACACACACACACACACACACACACACACTCCTGAGGCTCCGGTGTAGCCTATATTAATCAAATATCTATTTGCTTTTGTTTGGTTAATTTATTTATACCTGGAACTCAAGAATTTGGCTATGAACTTAATTTTTTTCCTCTCTCTGCCTATGTCTTTATTTTTACTTTTCTTTATTTCTTCCTGCCTTTCTCTTTCTTTTCATCCCTCTGTATACACCCTACCATAGCCATGGAAACACACATGCAAATGAATGTCTCAAGAAAAATAACTTGTGTGTGTGTGTGCGTGTGTGTGTGTGTGTGTGTGTGTGTGTGCAAGCTAGATCTTTCATCTGTCTATTCATTCTGTAGCTTTCACATAAGTATTTGACCTCTACAATCATGTGACTAGAAAATTGCAAAGCAAACTCTTGTACATTTCAATGAAGCAAACATCTTAAACAATAAAATGCCTTTCAATCATCTGTAGACTTTATAACCAAAAGCAATGCTTTCATGAAGTGAATAAATTTCCACAAACTTGCAAACCTCAAGATTACTTCAAAAAGTTCATCTCTTAAGTTTTTAATTTCTAATTTCTATCATTCTTAAACTTAACTTTTCTTTGAATTCTGGTTAAATTACCCTGGAGCCAATCCCAGGAATATATCTTTCTCTGTTAGTATATATATGAACATGGAATTAATATTTATGCTGATGTAAGTCTCCCCAAATGTAATTTTGAATATCAAAATGTAGGTTATATTCTAGTTAAACCAAAATTGTCTAGTTAACCAATTTATTAAGCATCTATTTTCTGCCAGACAATTCATTAGGCTCTGGGGACTAACTAGTGAATGAGATATATGTAGTCCCTGAAATTCTGGAGTTTATAAATGGATAAATGGAGTTTATAAATGGTAAATTGTATAGAGGATGAAGGGATAAGGGTTGTTACAATGGAGACACCTGCCCAGAATCTTCTAGACTAGGTGGCTGGCTCAGGAAAGACTTGTCAAAGGAAATGTCACCTAAACTGTGGACTGAAGGATGAATGGTAATTAGTGAGGCCAACATGAGACCAAAGAGCTCCAAGTTGAAAGAAAAGCACATATGAAGTTCAGGGGCTATGAAAGAACACTTTCTCTGTTATCGTTTTACCTTTGCACACATTCATATGTCTCTTGTGTTATTCAAACATTTAATGATGAAGTTATACGCATTTTGAAGTATTTATATTTTAGGAATCTCTCCCAAAATATATTTGCTTAATTCTCTGACATGACTTGATGTTTAGTTAACTAAAGATAATAAAGGAAGGAAAACAGTCATCTCTTTTTTGGTACTTACTGAGTTTAGAAATTTTAATTCAAATGTTTTTGTTGCAATATTATGGAAAAGACAAAATCCATTAAAAGTAGCTTTTCTTTTCCTCTCTCTCAATCCCTAGAGTTTATTCTCAAGGGCATTCTCAAGGCCATAAACTCATGAACCCTACTAAAGTGAAACACCTTCATAATATTTCTCCCAGGGCCAAGAAAAGGAAGCACTGAGCATGTGTGAGCATTAGACTGATCTTTAAAAGGATGTAGTAAGTGGGTTTCACTGTACTGGCAACTCTCACGGGTTCATTTTTTCTGCTACACTGGGTAGCACGTTCATATCCGATTTTCAGTGCATGATTGCTCCTAGTTATCTCTCAGTATTCCTGCTTCAGGAGGGTTCAGCCATGCAGCCCATCTTCCTTTCTCTGGGTGAAGGATGGGTCAGAAGGTAGAAGTAGACTGAGAATTGTTTCCCTGGCTGCTTCAGAACCCAGTTGCAGGTGCCCTCCACGCATGAGGCACATGGGAAGGAAAGGTTAGACCCTTGCCCCAGAACTAGCTTCACAACATAATGAAAGCATGGGTATTTTCTTTGCCAATTTCCTATCCACAACCTTTATGTTTTTCTAAAGCCTTTTTTAGAATTTGTTAATAAATGTCACAGAGAAAAAAGACCCCCATGTTCAAATAAGTTTGGGAAATACTGGGCAAAACAAAGTTAACAAGGTGTTTTGATCTGTGTGTGTGTGTGTGTGTGTGTGTGTGTGTGTCCCCTAAAATGCCTTTCAGAGCCTTTAATGTGCTCCTGTGCACTGTGGATATTTGAAGGAGAGATTTATGTAGTCCTTATCAATCTTGTTTAACTACTAACTATGCTTTTCCTCATTGCAACGCATAGGGCCCATTTTCCAACACATGCTGGAAAGCATAGCCCTACTACTTTTGTCCATTGCCTAGTTAAGACTAAGGACTCTTTTGTCCTCTCCATACATCTAGTCTTCATTCTTCTCCCCAGTTTTCCTTACCCCTGTTTCTCTGTTCAATTCTTTTTACCGTTCCTATTCCCTCTCCTTTATTCGATTTTTTGAAATTTAAAATAGCTACTGAGTGACTGAAATAGTGCCTCCTAGATCCCAGGTTCTGGTCAAGGCTCTGGGAAGAGATCACATAAGACCTCTGCTCTTGGGAGATTTACACTGGAGTCACCAGAGGGCATGGAGGAGATACTAAACAAGGAAGCAAACATGCAAGGCGTATTTTATCTACTAATTCTTATAAATCAAGCCAAAGCCCATTTGGTATGCACATGTCTTGGGATCTTTTTGATAGATAACAATTACTGTCATAGGCTTTGCGATAGATAAGTGTGAGCTACTCCCTCTACAACCTTGCTATTAGGTTATAAATGAAAGCAAGATTCATTCTAAATTCTACCACACAATAAGGACTTTATTAAATAAAATGTAGTAGCAAACAGGCTTCACACAGTTAATGAAGCCTGTTCTGTGGCCTGATGGAGTGCCACCTCTGTCCTTTTAGGTATTCCTTTCACCATCTTACATGAAAGGCTTCCTCAAGATGGATTTGGCAATATCTCAGAGGTAGGATTCTGCCATCCTCATGATCAGCATCAGGCAATGAAGTCTTCTAAGACAATAGCTAGACATGGGAAATTTCAAGATCAAGCTCTACATTCCAATCCCAAGAAAGTGGTTTCTAGTTTTCTATGCTTTGCCCACGCCAGACTGGGGCATGAACCCCAAATGGTTTTGACACACGCACTTTTAATTTTAATTTTGCCGGTGGGAGTCCATTTCTAGCATTCATCATGCTAAATAACAGGCACTGATTTCACCAATGAAAATCCCCTTCCTACATTTACTATGCTAATTAACAAACCATCTTTAGCATAGATAAAGATAGTGGAGTGCTGGTACTAGCCTCCTCTGGAATGTGGCCTTTCTGAACAGCCCTAGCTAACAGCCTCCTACCCTCCTCTGGGGGAGGGACTTCCTGATTAGAGTGCTCTCTGCACCTGGAGTGTAACTTCAAGTAACTCACCCTAGATCGCAAGATCTATTCAAATACATTTTGTGTAAATTACAGCATGGCCTCTCTCTGTCCTATAAAGAAGAAAAAAATTAGTGACTTGGAGTTTATTCGCAAAGGTCTCTGGGAGGAGAACAGGTGATATCTAAAGATATTCAAATTAATATCTGAATGAGGAGAGCAGCCAGACTTCAGAAGATCTTGGGGAAATGCATTCCAGGCACAGGTAAAAGGAGTACAAGGTTTCCGATGCAGAAGTAAAGCACGGTGTATTCAGGAAGCTGACTAGCATGGTGAGATGCCGTTCAGAAGGAGACATGGGGTCAGAAGGACCAGGAGAAACTGGATCTGGGAAGGCCACATGTTAAGGAATTATTCCAAATGTAATGGGAATTGTTGGCAGAGTTTTAAGTAGGGGAAAGACACGGGATTTACATTTTAAAAGAGGTCTCTGTGCTAAGTGAGGAGAATGGCCTGCAGGGGGGCCAAAGAGGAATCTGAGAGACCACAGTAGGTGGCTTTTGCAGTTTCTGAAAGAGATTATGGAGGTCTAATTTGAGGAGGGATTAGGGAAGATGGAGAGTGGGAGGTGGAGACAAATGCAAAAATGCAGGATATATTTGGACCTAGAGCCAATTGGACTTAGTGATTAATAGGAATTAGGAACCAGAGTGAAAGTAAAATGAGCAAGTACCTTAGTTTTGGGGCTGTTCAACTAGGCTGCTTGTGGTTCCATTTGTTCAAATGGGAAGGGCTGAGGGAGAAATACAATCTTTTGGGGAGCAGGTGGGAAGCAGAATCAATATCATAGAATGAGATCCTCAACACGTAGATCAGGATTTGCCTGTAAGGGCACATATTCTAAACCAGTGGTTCTCAAGCCACGTTTTTCCACTAAGCCTAGCAAATTTTTTTTTAGATTTGTGGAAATTGCTAGAGGCATACTAAAGTCTTCAGCAGCATTATGCCATCCATTCCTTTCAGCCGTCTTGCAATCAAAAATCCTATCCTTCTTATCTAAAAATCTAAAAGCTTTGTGAAAATGAAATGTAGTTCCTTTTCATGTGAAGACTAGAAGTCCTACTGCAGCAGTCATAGGCCACAGAGTAGTTATTGAGGAACTGAATACATCATGGCTGGCCTTGGGGTTCAGGAGATACGAGATCAAATTCTGACAATGCTCCTGATTTACACTATGACATTGGACACCTGGAAGTGTCCATTCTCTCACTGGTAAAAAGGAAATAATCTATGAAATGAGCACTGAATAAAATAATGTATGTAAAAAAATTTAAAACTTCTATATCATATTAGCCATTACTTTTATTATTATAAAAAAAGAACATTTCAAATAACACAGGCCTCTTTTGTGAATGTAATAAATATGAAACTCTGTCACTGAACCTACTACATCCAAAGCCCTCACTTTATACGCCTTTGCTATGTATAAATTACCAATGTTACCAAAAATATATTCTGCGGAGCCTCCAAGAAGTGAGCCCAGATAATAAATGACATTATATCTTAGCAAAAATCATTATTTCAGTGGTATACAAAAATTCACTGCAGCAAAATCACCTGGGGAGCTTTCAAAGACACATGCTCTAAACCTGCAGAGTTCAAATCTGTGAATGGAACCCAGGACTCAATATTTATCAAATACTCCCTTGGTGATGGTGATAGAGCTGGCCACCAATCTAACACTTGGGAAGCTGGTTTATGGGTGAGAAAACTGAAATGAAGACAAGTAAAGTGACTACCCCAATAACATGATTGGATTGAGAGCCTTCTCTTCCAATCTAGACCAACATGCCTTCCACTGCATGTCATGGGCACCATGCATGGCCTGGGTCTTGCTGATCCTTCTAAATAAAAAGCAAACAAACAAAAACTTTGAGCAGTAACAATAGTAAGAGCCAATTCTCTTTGGTGCACGGATCTCTGTTTCATTTAACCATAAAGATAGGCAAGTACCCCTGAGACTAAAGCTTAAAGTGAATCAGAACGGGCTCAAGTAAAGTAGATCAACGGGCGTAACGAAAGTTAGACAGAGAGCCTATGTGCGTGCATGTATGTGATCTCTCCCGCATTTCAGTTGGGGTTCACTGGCAATTGTTGGAGAATCCTACCACTGTTTTATGCCTATTTTCTGTCAGATGAGAGTGAAAAATGGTACATCAAAATAGAGTGGGGACTTTAAAGACAGATCTCCCTAATCTTAAAAATGTTTCTCAACCCTCTCTCTAAGCCTCAGGTTCTCCAATATAAGCTAAAACTTATTTTACTCACTCTGCAATGTTTGTGAAAAATGCCCATAAAAATACATGCAAACTCCTTAGCACATAATCAGCACTCATTAAGTATTAATTATCCTTGTCCATGTTATCATCAGTATTATTATTAAGCTGTGTGTACCATGCCAGGTACTATAGCTGCTAGGTGATCATGACAGGGTCCCTGGCACCAAGAAGTTTACACAAGTAGAGAAAAGAGACAAAAACCCAAATTATTCCAATAGTACAATTTTTTAAGGTATAGACTTGGGAAGCAGTTTGAATCCCAGCTGTACCACTTACTGGCTGTGCCATCTTGGGCAAGTCACTTAACCAAATATGTAATTTTCTTACATATGGAACTGAGGTCATTGTATTTGCCTCCTACGATGGTAGTGATGATTACAAAGACAATGCATGAAAATATATAGCACTGAGTATGGAACATGATTAGGTGCTCAGTAAATACAGCCATCGTCACTGTCAACATGTTACGTCTGAAATGAGCAGCATGGGTGATGGCAATGGCAAAGAAGGCACCAAACCAAACTCAGGAGTGGAAGTGGTTTTTATGCATAAAAGCCTGTGAACGAGGAGAGGCCAAAACTAAATCTTGAAGGTCATATGGAGATAACCCAGAAAACAGAAAGGAGTGGAGCGTCGAGCAGATGGTGCAGTTAGTAATAAGGTGGGATGCAATCAGGGAGCTACAAATAATTCAGCCTGGGTGCAATAAGGAGTGCAGAGCAGACAGACATGCGAAAGTGGCTGGGAAGATGGACAGAAATAGTGAAGGAAGGGTCTCCTACAGGCTAAGGAGCTTTGACTCCCTCCTATAGAAAACCCAGAGCCTTTAAAAGATTTCAGCCAGAAGAATGACATGATCAGATTTGTATTTTAAATGATAAGAATAAACAATATAATCCAGGGAAATAAAAATAGCTTAGGAGTGGGGAGGGGTTAGCACTTATAAATGTGAGCAATGCCTATGAACGTTTTCTGAGCTAAATGACTTTTAAAACAATTTCCATTGCTGATTTAAGATACTTTGCACAGATGTGAAAGCGCATTTTTTTTCTGATGGAATCTCATTTCTGTTCTAAATTCTTTATATCCTTTTGTTTGCCCTCATTTGTGTTTACACCACCTGTCAATTTAGTATAATCTGTGATTTTAATGTTTTCTCCCTCTTCCAGATCATTATTAAATGCGCTAAATAAAACCAGACCCATCACTGCCTCTGGCACTTCCCTCCCTGAACATTTCCACCTAGTTCAATATGCTGATTGCTATTGACATAATACTTCTAAACTCCTTGAAACTTGCTTAGTACATACACTCTAGTCCATATCTATGAACAAGATAGATAGACAGATATTTTCTCTTTAACTAGGCCAAGGCTGGGGCCCTCCAGCTTGGTCCTATGAGCTTTGGCCATCTTGCTTTAATCCCAAACAAGTGCACATATATGGAGTCCAAAAAAGATGTTACTTGATGACGCATATGTAAACCAATGGGTTCTTACCCGGTATAATCTTCAATAAAAATGTCCTAATGGAAAGACCTAATCAATATCTTCATTCCACAGGACAATGATTGAGGAGTGTGTGTGTGTGTGTGTGTGTGTGTGTGTGTGTGTGTGTGTCTGTGTCTGTGTCTGTGTCTGTGTTTGGGGACATGAGCTTCTGAAGCCAGATTTTATGGCATCAAAATCTTCTCTTCTTTGCAGAGAAGCCAAGACTCTTCCCATCAGCCCAGAGATCTTTTTTATGTAAATCTAGAAATGCAGAAATAAGTTGCAGACATCTTAAGCATTTCGGCCACCACTGTCTCTACATCTTTCAAGTCCACCTCCAGTCCTACTCGTAGATTCTAGTTCTTTAGGAAGTTGGAGCCAGGGTTTGTGGGCATACTAGAATGGCATAAGAAATGGTGTAAGGAAAGAGAAGAGGCTGTCTCCATTGCAAGAGACAATTCTAAAAACAGATCTCAGGGGCGCCTGGGTGGCTCAGTAGGTTGAGCATCCAACTTCAGCTCGGGTGATGATCTCACAGTCTGTGAGTTCGAGCCCCACATCAGGCTCTGTGCTGACAGCTCAGAGCCCGGGGCCTGTTTCAGATTCTGTGTCTCCCTCTCTCTCTGACCCTCCCCCATTCATGCTCTCTCTCTGTCTCAAAAATAAATAAACGTTAAAAAAAAATTTTAAAACAGATCTCAGTAAGTAAAAAAAAGCAGTAAACATAAACATAGAATATTGCAGATCATTCTTATCTTGGATACTAAATTTGGCCTTCCCATTCAGTTCTTCAACAAATATTTTTTGAGGCCCCAGCTAAGTGTTAGGCCTAGTGTGTGCTCTAAGGACCACAAAAAAAATTGAAAAATCAAGACTGAAAAATGAAGAATAGTTGGTCTCTATTTTTAGGAAGCTAAGTCTGGTTAGGAAGAATGACTAGGGAGAAGCAATCCAGAGTTGTGCGTGTGTGTGTGCGTATGTGTGTGTGTGCGTTTAAATTTTTTCCCATAACCAAAATGGTATCTCAGAGAGTGATTTTATTTTAGACATGCTTTTGCCTAATGAAGTTGGGAGTTCCAAAGCAGACAGCTTCAGATAGCATATGCCAATTATTCATTCCACTACAACCCATACCTTATCTTATTGCATATCCACACCTAATAATTCCCCACCTCCACCCGAAGTCAAGACCTGACCTGAAATAGAGTCAGCCTTACTCACTGGTGCCATAGTTACCTACAAAGCCATCCTTTGGAAGTGTTTGGAGCCTGGGCATCTAAACCAATACAGGGCACCTACCCCAAATCATCAAATGTAAGAGGAAGCCACACTGTAGACAACTCCTACAGTTCCCCCAACAGAAAATTTGTAACTGAATTTTAATGCAGTTCAGGAAAGAGGAATAAAGTATAATTCTTCCCCTTCCCTCCATCTCTCATCCAATAGACAAGAAGCATAGGACCCAAGGAAGCTCCCTCAGTTGCCCTAAGCAAGAGGCAGGTCTGAGTTCATCTACTATATTTGGAATTTTGCAAAGTCTGGCTATTTCTCGTCTGTGGTTGCCTATCTGGGCTCATATTCTTCTTTTCAGGTCCTGTCCCTTCACATTTAGCTCACTGAGGGTAGAAGGGTTTTTCAGAGAAATTGTACTTTTGTAGTTGTTCACTCCTTAAGGTCAATTTGCCTCAAGTGCTCTCTTTTATTACACTACTCCTTCCAAGTCTTTAGCACTGTGAACCCTTTTACTTTCTGAGGATCCTACGCATTAGTACCCAATTCTCATTTTCGAAGAGGTCAAACACTTACTTCTGTGGTCAAGTTCATTGAGCATCGGTCTATAGAACTGTTGGAAAGATAACAGGCAATACCACTCACAGACATCCTCCACTTGGGTTACCTACTGCAAATGTCCCAAACGACCAGCAGAACAACTTTCTGTACTGGCTTTTGGTAATAGTCTTAGTTTTTCATTTCCTGTTTTGCTCTTGAGTACTTAATCTCTACCTGGGATGTGAACAACCATGGATTTACAAGTATGTCGTTGATATGGGGTGCACAGTCTACACAAAAGAACCTTTTCCTTTTCAAGAACACACTTAGCTTCTGAGTTGTACCAAGAAGGTAGCAGGGCTCAGATGCTATGTCAATGTTTCTTTAAATGGTGTTTTTCATTGCAAACTCCATTCCTGAAGCATAATCTAAGATAGTCCCTGTGGAGTTAGTTACCTCCACAAACAAACACACTTCAGTAAGTAGCCCTTTGCCACGGTCATTGCAACTAAAATGAACAACGAAAAAATTCCACCCACTCTTGTTTCTGATTGTGACCTAATATTACCCTTGAAATGTGGAAGGGAGCAACACCTCAGAGCATAACCTTAGTTGCTTATGGACCTTCCCCTCTGTTATGGACCTCTTCTACTTTCAATTGCTGAATTTTTACAGCCACATAACAAAAAGCTTTATGGTTAAAGGCCATGTTGCTTGTTTTCCCTTCCAATTACAAAGACTATATCTTTGTCTTTGCAGCATAGGAAAGGCAGGGAGAGTAAAAGAGCTTTAAGTAGATACATTAAATGATTTATTTTTATCATAGGTAGTTTGGAATATGGCACTTGACATTGACATTTGAGTATATCACTGCATCCAAAAAACAAAGCTTAAATAGTAAAGTTTTAGTAGAAAACTCAGTTCTTGGTCACTGTATAATAGTTTTGTGATCCCCTGTCCCTGAATCCCTTGCTATCACTCATAATACACTGTTCCCAGGCCACTCAGAGGCTACTGTCTAAACAAGATTGACTATTACAAGAGGAAGAACAGAAAGTTTCCCATGTAATGTCACCAATTTTTTTTTACATTCTGAGAATCTTTCCCCAGGCCCCAGCACAGTTTTAAAGGCAGAAAGGTGACCATATATTTATGACAGATTTTTTTTTCCCTTGGTCTGAGGTTGGAGCACAAGAACAAAATAGCTCTTTTTGTTCATTGTACCAAGAAATTCCCTCCTGGATCTATCAAGTGTGACTGTTCACCTAGCAAATAGCTTGGACATATCCAGACATAAACACCATATGAATAAAACATGTTGCAATTGTTGGATATAGTTATGTTTTTACAAAGACAAGGTGTTCTGCCTACCCTATCTGCAGAAGTTCAGGGTAATCATTCTCAACTGTGACATTTTATCTTATTAACTGAATAAAAATACTTTTAATTATCTCAGTTAACTCTGTTTATTGTGACAGTATATGCATCATTAATTTGGAGAAGTTTTTGGTTGTTTTTTTTTTTAACTGTTACTGTAACATAATGGCATTCCAGGTTGAGTTCTGAATTAGGTTTTGTTTTTTTTCTTAAAGGCTGAACATTTGGTTTCCACATTTCAACCAGACATTTATTTATATATTTTCTTTGCCGCTAATTTAAATGAAGGCCTTTAAAAATGAAGACTGTTTGGAGGGGAAGGATCATTAATTAGTCAAATCTTGATGTTTTACTGATAATCGCAAGTTCCACAAAATAAACACTTCTGTCTATTCCAAATTGTTGGACCATGTCTAAAGACAGTATAATCCTTAAAATAAAATTGATCTCGGCCACACAGTGATGGATAGGCTGAGATCAGCACCTCGATTTCCTTGTACAGGCTGAAGAAACCAGAGCACATCACCATTTAGGAGTGGGCGCCAAAGCCCAGCACATTTGTGGATTTTTGTTTAATGTCTGCCTTCAAACCACCTGCAGAGCCTTTAGTACCTCATTGCCCTGGGCACTGACCCAGTGGAGATTTCCCCATTCACCGACAATCTAAAGCAATTTGCACTTATTGACACCATAGCAACTAATTGGTCTTCATGACCTGCAAACTTTCAGGAAGGTCAATTTAAGCCACCTTTGTTGTGTCAGGGATCAATGTGAAATTCCTCAAATCAGATGTACTTCTGCTCTCTAACCCCGCTGGAAAGTTGTCTGAAGTTTCTTGAGTTGCCTCCAGGAGAAGGCAACAGACTTATCCAGTCTGAGATTTAAAGACTGATATGACATCATTGTGAGATCCCCATGTAAGGATGAAACAAAATATATCTTCTAGAAAGATCATTTGTACTGAGTTCTTCCCATACGTTAAGTCTGGTGCTAGATGAGGGGTGTGTGTGTGTGTGTGTGTGTGTGTGTGTGTGTGTGTGTGTGTGTTGTTGTTGTTGTATTTTGCTTTGCATTTAATTTTCATAATACCAATTAAACCAGGGGAGCAGTGCACGAAGTAAAGGGAACACACTCTGGTGTCAGACTGTCTGGGTTCAAATCCCTGATCCTTGTTACCAGGTGTGTGACCTTGAGCAAGTTACCTAACTTCTCAGTGCCTTCATTTCCTTGTCTGAAAAAAAAAAACCAAGGTGGATAATAACATAGGATTGTTTGGCGGGTTTAATTAATGAATATGTATAAAATACTTAGAGCTCTACCAGGTACATGGTGCTTAAGAAGAAATATTAATCGTTACTATTATTGTCCTTATCCTATATTTTATGGCTCTGAGGGCCAAGGTCTAAAGGAAATAGAGCCACATTCTGAGAATAGATTCTGCACTATGCAAGTAATTCCCCACAAGTTGCACAGGCACTATTGGTGGTACAGGAAATAACTGTGGGCAGTACGTGGATAATACCTTATTTCAATATTAAATACTTTCATGTGATGTTGAAAAATATAAAATGTGTAAGTTGCATATGAAGTACATGGTTTCATGGTACTGTTGTTTAGGTTGAGGCCAAGTAAGATTCAATTTAAAGAAAAATACTATGTAAAATGTAGTACACAAAATATACAAATATGGCCAAAAAATGAACTCAAGGGATACAGGAGTGCTGATGCATAGGGGCACTTGTACCCCAATGTTTATAGCAGCACTTTCAACAATAGCCAAATTATGGAAAGAGCCTAAATGTCCATCAACTGATGAATGGATAAAGAAATTGTGGTTTCTATACACAATGAAATACTACGTGGCAATGAGAAAGAATAAAATATGGCCTTCTGTAGCAACATGGATGGAACTGGAGAGTGTGATGCTAAGCGAAATAAGTCATACAGAGAAAGACAGATACCATATGTTTTCACTTCTATGTGGATCCTGAGAAACTTAACAGAAGACCATGGGGGAGGGGAAGAAAAAAAAAAGGTTAGAGAGGGAGGGAGCCAAAATATAAGAGACTATTAAAAACTGAGAACAAACTAAGGGTTGATGGGGGGGTGGGAGGGAAGGGAGGGTGGGTGAGGGGTATTGAGGAGGGCACCTGTTGGGATGAGCACTGGGTGTTGTATTGAAACTAATTTGACAATAAATGTCATATTAAAAAAATTAACTCATTGTACATGAATATCTTGAATTCAGGAATACTCCACTATCACATACTGTTATATTCTCCTCCAAAACAATAGTTTTCAGACTCCAAGTTAAGTACCAGTATGGAAAGGAAGTGCCTGTGCTCCATCCCTACTTTCTGAGTTTAGCCAATTAATGAAATTAAATTGTATACTTGAGATACACTCAGAAATCTGAGTGTATAATAATACAAGAACTCTGTCCTTGAAGAGGGAATACTTTGGTTGCAGAGAAAAATCCAGAAGATGTGAAAGAGAACTTGCAAAGTGACTAGCCTATGTGGTAGTATTTATAAGTAAGTATTCAAATATAGAAGTTTGGGGTACAGAGAAACTAGCATGTGTTGCAATAATCAGAAAAGGCTTCATGTGAACATGGAAGCAGAGTGGGGCTTGTATAGGCTCTAAATATGTGAATGGAAAAGGAAAGGCTTTCCCATGTTAGGAAATATGGAGAAGCTCAGCAGTACTAACTATGGAACTTTGAACAAATAGAAATGCCAACGTTGCCCTCCAGACTTTTCTGTCAGAACCTCCTAAGGAGTGCCACAGGATGCTGTGTCTGTTTCTCCTAAGCCCTGGTGGTTTTGTTGTATACTTGGCTAAGGTCCCTTTCTGGTTATTCCTGCCTTCTGAAGACTGAAGAGCTTTTTCTCCTTGGCTGCCTAGAAGAGCAGCCCCTACATGAAAAGTAGGTATGAAAAGGCCTGAAAAGGCCTGAGGAGGAAAGGGACTGGGCTTTACAGTGAAGTCCATCTTTCCTGCTCTTTCTCTTATTTTTCTTGGAGACTTTTCAGTGTACTTTGGTTTGTGTGGTAGGAAGAATTCTAAGGTGGTCCCATGATCCCGGTGCCCTGGTGTTACGATCTGTCTGTCCTTGAGTGTGGGCAGGACTCTGCCTTACTTCTAGCTAATAAAATATGTAAACTTGATAGCATGTCACTCCTATCTACCATTCTGCTTTTGCAGATTGGAAAAAGAGATTTTCCTATAAGCCTTAAAGAAGCAAACAGCCATGCTGTGTGCTCCCTCTGGAGAGAGCCACGTGGCAGGGAACTGCAGGTGGTACCTAAGGCCTAAGGGAACCAAGCTGACAGCTAGTGAGAAGCCAGGGCCCTCAGTCATATAGCTGCAAGGAAATGAATTTTTCCAACAATCTAAATGAATTTGGAAGTAGATTCTCCTTTAACTGAGCCTGCAGATGAGAGTATAGCCTAGCCAACACCCAAATTAAAGCCTAGTGAGACCCTAAGAAGAGGATCCCAATAATCTGTGCCTGGACTCTTAATCTACATATTACCTACAGACATATGAGATCAGAGACGTCTGTACTGTTTTAAGTCTCAAAGTTTGTGGTGATTTGTTATGTAGCAACAGGAAATTAACAACCTGACTTCAGCCTAAACAAATGGAGGGGCAAAATCACAGTGGTATCTGAATAGAAGACACCACTTGACTCCCTCACTTTGTCCTCTGCCACTAGTTGTAGTTCAGCACTCATTTACATTTTTCCTTTGGTGACTTGCAAGAATGAATAATTCTGGGATGTCTGGCTGGTTCAGTTGGTAGATTGCACAACTCTTGATCTTGAGGTCATGAGTTCAAGCCCTACATTGGGTGTAGAGTTTATTTAAGGAAAAGAGAATGAGTAGTTCTATCACAGGTCAATAGCTTCTCCCTCTTCAGTTACCATTTTAAAATCTATACCATTCCCTAAAAACAATAATAAGAGAATATTATGAGCAATTATATGCCAATAAAATGGGCAATTTTGAAGAAATGGACAAATTCCTAGAAACATATACACTACCAAAACTGAAACAGGAAGAAATAGAAAATTTGAACAGACCCATAACCAGTAAGGAAATCAAATTAGTAATCAAAAATCTGCCAAAAAGCAAGAGTCCAGGGCCAGATGGCTTTCCAGGGGAATTCTACCAAACATTTAAGGAAGAGTTAACACCTATTCTCTTGAAACTGTTCCAAAAAATAGAAATGGAAGGAAAACTTCCAAACTCTTTCTATGAAGCCAGCATTACCTTGATTCCAAAACCAGACAGAGACCCCACTAAAAAGAACTATAGACCAATTTCCCTGATGAACATGGATGCAAAAATCCTCAACAAGATATTAGCCAACCAGATCCAACAATACATTAAAAAAAATATTCACCACAACTAAGTGGGATTTATACCTGGGATGCAGGGCTGGTTCAATATCCGCAAAACAATTAACGTGATTCATCACATCAATAAAAGAAAGGACAAGAACCATATGATCCTCTCAATAGATGCAGAGAAAGCGTTTGAAAAAATACAGCATCCTTTCTTGATAAAAACCCTCAAGAAAGTAGAAATAGAAGGATCATACCTCGAGATGATAAAAGCCATATATGAGCGACCCAATGCTAGTATCATCCTCAATGGGGAAAAACTGAGAACTTTCCCCCTAAGGTCAGGAACAAGACAAGTATGTCCACACTTGCCACTATTATTCAACATAGTATTGGAAGTCTTAACCTCTTCAATCAGATGACACAAAGAAATAAAAGGCATCCAAATTGGCCAGGAGGAGATCAAACTTTCATTCTTCACAGATGACATGATACTCTATATGGAAAACCTAAAAGATTCCACCAAAAAACTGCTATAACTGATTCATGAGTTCAGCAAAGTTTCAGGATATAAAATCAATGCACAGAAATCGGTTGCATTCCTATACACCAACAATGAAGTGACAGAAAGAGAAATCAAGGATTCGATCCATTTACAGTTGCACCAAAAACCATAAAATACCTAGGAATAAATCTAACCAAAGAGGTGAAAAATCTATACACTGAACATTATGGAAAGCTTATGAAAGAAATTGAAGAAGACACAAAGAAATGGAAAAAGATTCCATGCTCCTGGATAGGAAGAACAAATATTGTTAAAATGTCGATACTGCCCAAAGCAATCTACATATTCAATGCAATCCCTATCAAAGTAACACCAGCATTCTTCACAGAGCTAGAACAAATAATCCTAAAATTTGTATGGAACTGGAAAAGACCCCGAATAGCCAAAGCAATCTTGAAAAAGAAAACCAAAGCAGGAGGCATCACAATCCCAGACTTCAAGCTATACTACAAAGCTGTAATCATCAAGACAGTATGGTACTGGCACAAGAACAGACACTCAGATCAATGGAATAGAATAGAGAATCCAGAAATGGACCCACAAACGTATGGGCAACTAATCTTTGACAAAGCAGGAAAGAATATCCAATGGAATAAAGACAGTCTCTTCAGCAAGTGGTGCTGGGAAAACTGGACAGCGACATACAGAAGAATGAACCTGGACCACTTTCTTACACCATACCCAAAAATAAACTCAAAGTGGATGACAGACCTCAATGTAAGACAGAAAGCCATCAAAATCCTTGAGGAGAAAGCAGGCGGAAACCTCTTTGATCTTGCCCGCAGCAATTTCTTACTCAAAACGTCTCTGGAGGCAAGGGAAACAAAAGCAAAAATGAACTACTGGGACCTCATCAAAATAAAAAGCTTCTGCACAGCAAAGGAAACAATCAGCAAAACTAAAAGGCAACCGACAGATTGGGAGAAGATATTTGCAAATAACATATCAGATAAAGGGTTAGTATCCAAAATCTACAAAGAACTTTTCAAACTCAACACCCAAAAAACAAATAATCCAGTGAAGAAATGGGCAAAAGACATGAATAGGCACTTCTCCAAAGAAGACATCCAGATGGCCAACAGACACATGAAAAAATGCTCAACATCACTCATCATCAGGGAAATACAAATCAAAACCACAATGAGATACCACCTTACACCTGTCAGAATGGCTAACATGAACAACTCAGGCAACAACAGATGTTGGTGAGGATGCAGAGAAAGAGGATCTCTCTTGCATTGTTGGTGGGAATGCAAGCTGTGCAGCCACTCTGGAAAACAGTATGGAGGTTCCTCAAAAAACTAAAAATAGAACTACCCTACGACCCAGCAATTGCACTACTAGGCATTTATCCAAGGGATACAGGTGTGCCGTTTCAAAGGGACACATGCACCCCCATGTTTATAGCAGCACTATCAACAACAGCCAAAGTATGGAAAGAGCCCAAATGTCCATCGATGGATGAATGGATACAGAAGATGTGGTATATATATACAATGGAGTATTACTTGGCAATCAAAAAGAATGAAATCTTGCCATTTGCAATTACATGGATGGAACTGGAGGGTATTATGCTAAGTGAAATTAGTCAGTCAGAGAAAGACAAAAATCATATGACTTCACTCATATGAGGACTTTAAGAGACCAAACAGATGAACATAAAGGAAGGGAAACAAAAATACTATAAAAACAGGGAAGGATACAAAACAAAAGAGACTCATAAATGTGGAGAACAAACAGAAGGTTGCTGGAGGGGTTGTGGGAGGGGGGATGGGCTAAATAGGTAAGGGGCATTAAGGAATCTAGTCCTGAAATCATTGCTTCACTATATACTAACTAATTTGGATGTAAATTTAAAAAAATAAAAAGATAAAGTTAAAAAAACATTAAAAAAAAACAAAACGCTTTATTGCAATGGTAGTTTTATTGTCACATAATAAAATGGTATGTGCTTAAGTGTCTTACTTTCATGATCTTTTGTTTGCATTAACTCCTTTGTACTATCTCTATATATATACACAAAATATTTGTATATCACCTATCTCATTGCACATGTAATTATTAAACACTGTCTTACTAAAAAAAATCTATACTATTCCCAATATGCAAATAAATCTTAAAAACTAGAGGAACATACATTTAGATAAATAAGATTTTTGAGAACTACTTTTCACCTTATTACAGAATGTTTTCACTGCAAGAAGTAAATCATAACAGGAGATGAATCATCTAAAACAGTAGAATGGGGGCACCTGAGTGGCTCTGTCGGTTAAGTGTCTGACTCTTGATTTGGTTTGTGAGCTCTCATGGTTTGTGAGCATTGGGCTCTGTGCTGGCAGCAGGGAGCCTGCTTGGGATTCTCTCTCCCTCTTTCTTGGCCCCTCCTCTGCTCTCTATTTTTCTCTCAAAATAAATAAAAACAAAAACCAATAGGATGAGGAGCGCCTGGGTGGCTCAGTGGGTTAACCGTCTGACTCTTGATTTCCGCTCAGGACTTGATCTCAGGAACTGTGCTGACAACACAGAGGATGTCTGGCTTGGGATTCTCTCTCTCCCTTGCTCTCTCTCTCTCTCTCTCTCTCTCTGTCCCTCCCCTGCTCATGAGCACGCACTCTCTCTCTCAAAATAAATAAATAAAGATTTTTAAAAAATTTTTAAAAAGGGTGAACAATTTCCATTGTTAATATTGTCCAATATTCCACCAGTCCTTTTATATTTATATATATGCAAAATTGGCATCATGTATCCTTTAGAACCAGCATTTTGAATCAACATTATACCATGCATGTTTTATGTTATTTAACAATCTTTGACATCATCGTTAGTTTTATAGTTTTTTTATATGCTATTCCATCTTACCTGTTTGATTTAACTTTTTTAACCAATCTGGATAGAGGTAGAATTTGAAGGGATTTTTAATTTTTTCAGGGGTGTCTGGCTGGCTCAGTCAGAAAAACATGCAACTCTTAATTTTTGGGTTGTGAGCTCAAGACCCACGTCAAGTGTAGAGATTACTAAAAAAATAAATAATAAACTTATAAAATAAAAAAATAAAAATAAAATTTTCCAACAGGTGAGGGATTGGGTAAATATTAATTGGGCATCAATTTTGCTCTGAACCACATCAAAATTGTCAAACTTAAAAAGCCTCACCTGGTGATCCCATTAGAATGGAGATTCTAATTTAGATTCAGAATCAGGTCTGAGTAACGCCAAAGTTCTTATTTCTACCACGCTTGGAGATAAAACTGATGCTCCTGATCCTTGAATCACACTTTGAGTAGCAAGAGACTGGGTAAGGGAGAGACTAGAACCAATAACTAACTCGTAATTAAAGGCCTGGCCCAGGGCAGACACAGTGGCAATGGACAGTCAAAGAAGCTGATGAATATTTCAAAAGAACAAACAATACAACCTCATGACAAAGTGAATGTAGAGCATAAGTGTGGGAGAAGCATTAAAATCATGTGCTTCTTGTCCCCAAACACTTCAAGATTAGAGACACTCTTCACAGAAACAAAGACAATCTCAAAAGACTCTGGTGAAGTTGATTTTGGCCATCTTGAATAGGATGTAAGAGTAGCTTATTGTTGTGGGTTGAACTGTGTCCCCCCAAAAGATATGCTGTGGTCCTAACCCTGGGTACCTGTGCAAATGATCTTATTTGGAAAGAGGGTGTTCGCAGATGAAGTCAAATTAAGATGAGGTCATACCAGATTAGGGTGGGCCTACACTCCAATGACAGGTGTCTTTCTAAGGAGAGGATGAGTTAGAGACATGGATCTGCACAGGGAATTCAATCATGTGACAACAGAGTAAAGGCAGGAGTGATACAAGCTGCAAGCCAAGGAATGTCAGCAATAATCAGAAGCTAGGAAGAGGCAAAGAAAGATACTTTCCCAGAAACTTCAGAGGGAACGCTGCCCTTCCTACACATTGATTTCAGACTTCTACCTTCAGAACCACAAGAGAATATTTTCTGTTGTTTTAAGCCATGCAGTTTGTGATATTTACTATGGCAGTTCTAGGAAACTAATGCGGTTATCTAACTGTTAAGGTGTGAAAACAAATGGAAGTATGAGATTGAAGAACACACTTGTCAGAGATAGTGGTGCCAATTTTAGAAACTTTAGAATAGAGATTATAGTTCACGTTTAAATAGCTCAAGCCACTAAGAAAAGAAGCACAGAGAAAGAAGAATTGACAGCCTAGTCTTGAAAATCACTCTCAGTAGAGGAACTGAGCAGGGAAGTCTCGTAACCCCAAAAAGTCATTTAACGTCTCCAAGTCCCACTATCCAATTCTGTATGTAAAAAAAAAAGGCTGGATTCAAAAATCTTTGAGTTCTTTTGCAGCTCTATTATTTTACATCCTTCATTAAGCTACTACTTCGCCTAGACACTGGGAAGCTAAGAAGCAATAAGAGAGTACAGAGTGTGTTTGGTGATAATGACGACAATAGGAATACTTTGTATTGTGTCTTTCTGGGGAGTTCAAAACATTTTTATCTATAATATACTATTAATCCTAACACCTTCACTATGAAACAGAACAAGCATTATCATCATTTAAAGGATAAAGAAACCGAGACACGGGAGAGTTAAATGAAAAAGGTTCTTCGGTGTAATATATTGTGTGAATGAGGCAGAATGCTTATCAGGAGAAAAACTAATGACAATATAAAGAGCATGGAAATACTGGTAGGAGACGCATCACATTCTTCCACCCTCCCTCCCTCCGTGCCTCTTTTTCTCCCTCCTCCCTTCCTCTCTCCTCTAAATTACCTTGCCCCTATTTGTAAAAATAGATTTTGGCTACAGAATATTTGACACTCAACAAAAGAGAAATAATTGACATGTTGGGTGATCAGGGAAATAGGTATTTTTCTTCCTGGTTATTTCAAAGGTTTTCCTTCTTAGGGTTAATGAATAAAGAATAGTTATGTTAGATCCTCTATCATTTCTGTAAAGCTGTCAGTTTTCTCCAGTCTTTGAGGACTGGGGCAACTATCAATGGTATTTTACTTATAGAAAGGAACTACAGAGCTGGCAAATCTATGTCGTGAGAGTTGGGCCTCATTTTGTTCTTTAGAAAGAGTCAATTCTTAAGCTGTCTTACCCCTTCAAAAGAGACATTCCTGATGTGCCTCAACAAAGTATTAAAATTTTACCCCTTCTTTCTATAGTTGCATTCTTTGGGGTGCTGTTACCTGAAAGTTGAAAAACAACCACCACCATCGGACAATTTGTACTAAAACACACACAGGTCACCAGCAACCATAACTTTGTATTGGCAGAACCATCTTAAGAGCAAATTACACGTAAAAATAATGGCACACCTTGCATGCGCTAAATTGTGGATTACACATAGTTAAAAGTGCTTTGTTTAAAAAGCTGTCAGAGAGGAATTTTCATTCTTTCATTTGCCTTTGAAGGGTGATTAGCCTGCAGCAATCTCAGCTATATTTTCTCCACGATGACACAATAACAATCCCAAGTGATACACCCCGCCGAATGCTTGGAAATTGGGTTAGGCTGCAGGAACCTGAGACCCAAAACCCAGTGGCTTAAACATCCTGCCACAAAGCCCCATCAGTGATGGATGGCTTTCTAACATGGTTTTCTAGTGGTGCTTCCCTGGAGGTACTCCCTTCTTCTCCCCCTCTCGACTACTAAATACCAAGGACTGACAAACAACACTAAGGACAAAGCTGGTAGTGCCACCACCAGTCAGTGAACTGTTGGTTTCTTGACATGCTACACTTTCATAAAAGCTATAAGACAAGTGTTATCATCATTTAAAACATGTAAAAACTGGGGCGCCTAGGTGTCTCAGTCGGTTAAGCATCTGACTCTTGATTTGGGCTCTGGTCACGATCTCACGATCGTGAGATCAAGCCCTGCATCTGGCTGAGCATGGAGCCTGCCTAAGATTCTCTGTCTCTCTCTCTCTCTCTCTCTCTCTCTCTCTCTCTCTCTCTCAAAAAATAAAAAAAAGTGAAATAAAATAAAAATAAAAACATGTAAAAAGATGGGGGAAGGGGCAGCTCTGCTCTTTTTGCTTCGATATTTTATTCATTTTAGAGATGTCAAATCAGAAATACACACGACTCCAAGGGTTTCTGTAGCACCCTTAATAATTATCGGAAAGTGAAATGTTAGCTATTATTCTTATTACTGTTATTATTATTATTCTAGAAATGGGTAGTGGGCTCAGAAGTCATGAAAATGGAATCCGCCTTTCCATAGCAAATGTGATTATAAAAGCACATGACCATTTATATATGGTCATGTATATATCCGATTTATCTGACCAGCTTGGTGCCCTTAATGGCTTTCTCTTCTCCTATAATATGAACTCAGAACGCTCTATAAAAGGTTCCTCACCCAAGGAATACTTGTCTAGGATCCCCTTTTGGATAATATGCCTCTAATTGAGCTGGGTTTCCTAGGCATTGAGCTGGGCACAGAGGTAAATTGCGCTGCTATGAGTAATGGTGATAATAATGATAGCTATAATTCATTAAGAATTTACAGTGTGCCAGATGCCCCATTAACCACTCTATTTTCATTTTCTTATGTAATTTCACAACAACCCTACTGGAATGTACCATTATTACTTCCATTTTCCATAAAGAATTTTAGGCTCAGAAAGGTTAAACCACTTTTCCCATGATCATCACGGAACTGCCTCATTCTGAGTAAAAACAGACTCTGAGAAGCAAGAGCATAGTTAAAACAGTAAGACAGAAAGCTTGAACTGGATGAGAACTGTAAGACCAGCCATATGTTAGCTAAGACAAATTCAGATCATGGAGCCTTGAGAGGTCCCTTGAAGCTCTAGATTTACACAGGCTCCCAAGCCTCAAGTTTCAAGTTCTTGGCCTCCGTGCACCACAAGATTCCACAGCCTGGCCCTGGCCCGCAGCTGTGGTATGATTCTGAGCAGCTGGGGACTGTCCCTGGCCCACTGATGAAGATCACCATCAGTAGTAGTTCCTATCTTCTTTGCTTCTTGCCAAGCCACGCTGATAGTCTAACAATAATGTTAGTTGCAGAGAATCACAGCATTTTTAGGAACTCCTCTTTCCATGCTGCCTTCAGGTCCTGCATCACAATTTCAAAACATAATCATAACTTATCCTTTTAAGGTTGAATTGGACTTTTAGAACCACCTAAAATCATTGAGATCTAGGCCTGATGAAAAAGGTACAGCTGGATAAATTCTGAATACTATCAACAAAAAAAAAAGTTCACCATAAAGTATGATTTATTCTAAGGGCAATTCCCAAAGTGGAGTTTTGAAGATGTTTAGAATGAAAGCATCATTACTGGGCTCCACATGTGGCATCTCAGAACCACTGTTTGGATATGCAACTCTCAATGGGTGTGTTAAACAATCAGAGAATCTTTTTTTTTCCTTTCTAACGTTTACTTATTTTTGAAAGAGAGAGAGATAGCGTGCATGAGCAAGGGACGGGCAGAGAGAGAGGGGGACAAAGGATCTGAAGTGGGCTTTGTGCTGACAGCAGAGAGCCCAGTGTGAGGATCAAACTCACGAGCCTTAAGATCATGACCTGATCTGAAGTTGGACGCTTAACCGATGGAGCCACCCAGGCGCCCTGATCAGAGAATTTTGATTCCACTGACTTTTCTTACCAGGCAAACTAAATGTTCTCTCTTGATGGATCTTGCTTGACATAAACATTTACTGATGTCTACTGAATGATAAGGAGCCAGACATCCAATATATTATCATATATTTTTCTCACAACAACCCTGTGAAGTTTGCATTGTTATCCCATTTTACAGAGAAGGGAACTGAAATTCATAAGCAAGCCTTCTGCCACACACTTCTTTGGTAGAATTAGTATTTAAACCCAGGTCATGCTACGGAGAATGTCTTCTTCAACTATTCACAACTGCTTCAGCCGTGGCCTTTCCGGGAAGTTCCTCTCCGAGAAGAATTATTTGGGGGAAAACACAGTACTCCCTCATGTATCAATCAATCAAGTGCAAACATATGTCATAACCTCTTAAGAAGAAAGTGATTTTTTTAGACTCAGAAACTGAAGTTCTTTTACTTCACAAATATTTATGACCTATATTAGATATCTTTACTTCTCTAAGAAATAACAAGAAATGATGTGATTTATTTTCGATGAGGTTTTAAGATTGTTTAAAAGCTCTCACATTTAGAGGATGGTACCTGAATCACAGATTGTATATTATTCCCAAGTCTTATTAGTGTTTTCAAGGAGAAAGCCGTCCTTATATCTACCAGCCAGTAGAGTATCTGCCAATAGAATTTATAGTGCAAGAGTGACCATTAACTCCTACTGCTTTAAAGCACATTTTCTCTTAGAGACCTTGACAGTTTAGACAGAGAGCAAAAGCTTCATTTATTGACTTCTAGTTGAAGAAGATGAAAAGGGTATTTTGAAAAATACTAATAAAAATAAAGGTTGAATCATATAAGCCTTCAAGGAAGAAGATAATAATACTGTGCATAGGTCAGTTATATATTTTCCTTGGGATTAAATATTATATATTATATTAAATGCCTGAAGGTATTAACAAAAACATCCTTAAGCCTTATAAAATCAGACTTGACACTATCTAAGGCAATATTTTCAACCTGATGTTTACAAGTCTCAAGCACATTGTTAAATCAATTTAGTGGGTCATGAATAGCATTTTTCTTAAAAGGAATAGAATGCAATAGGTTATAAAAGAAAATATTAGAACAGAATACAGCACATCAGCCTGCATAACACATGGCAAAGTTACATTTTATATTATTAATGCAAACTCCATATTTGCTGTTACTTCTCCATCAAATAAGACAATCAATAGTGCTTGGCACATATTAGGCAATAGATAAACATTTGTTGCCATATGAATGAATATGTGTGTGTAGGTACATAGATTTTTATTAATCTTTTATACTGGATCAAAATGTAAAATGTACTTTTTATTGTACTTCTTATTGTAGGGCAGGATAAAAATTTTGGAAAATATTGTGTGTTATATATACACACATACATGTACATGTGTTATATATACATACACACATACATGATATACAATGTTTTAGATCCAGTTTCCCAGAAGCAGTCTGAGACAGGAGTTCCTGGGCAAGTGATATATGGAGAGTGTTTTTAGGAGACACCTATAAGGGTGGGGGAGAAGCAGACAAGGAGGTGGAGAGAAAGCAAAGCAAAGCTGTGGTTTCGGAAGTCTAACTGCCCACTTTTCTCCAGGAAAGGCCGTTCCCATCAGCCGAGGGTAATCCCTCTCCAGAGAAGGAGGCAGTGATAAGCCAGACTCCTCCCAGACTAAAAGCTGATGATTATCCATTCATTTCCTCAACACCTACTTACTGAGCACCTGCTCCATGCCACAAATGGTGTTAAACTCTCGAATCTGACCCCACCTCATGGAGATTATAGTTTAGTAGGTCAGCGCCCAATTGCAATTTTTAAAAACATAGACTACATGTGATACTTTATACTAAGAAAAAGGACCATTCACAGCACAGATCAGATTCCTTGGATAATCCTCACGTTTCTCTCACTTCTTAAGTTTCCTGCACTTCTCTCACTTTTCACAGTGAAACCAGCACATGCATTTAGAATGAGGTGACATGAATGTGAAGGTATATATTAAATGTGATTAGTAGCCTAGAGGAATTTTGCAAATACCAATGTTTCCTTAAAATATGTAAAGTGTGTTACGACTTTAAAGTTTGCAGTTGTAAGAATAGTTATACGAAGTGGCAAAAAACAAACAAACAAACAAACAAAAATGTCAACTATGCTATTGACATGGAAATAAAAAAGTTACATTTCTAAAGAAAAGAATTTAGCAACATCTGAACAAAGCTAACCAAGCAAAACAATTTCTAATCTACTGTTGGCTTCCACATGTTCCTCTAATTCTTGGTGATATTTTTAATATTTGGATGATGAAAATAATAAGGTACACAACCTAATTCTGGGACTTGTGGACATACAGTAATATTGAAGAACAGTGAAAAAGTTACCACTTATTCTCATTCGTATACTATCTTTATTTCATTACTGTTTTTTTCAGCAATGCCTCAAGAATTTCTCCCTCGCTGGTCAATCTGAGCCCAAAATATAGATTTAATTATGTCACTCACCTACTCCAACACTATCACTATCTGTGGCTCTTTTACAGTCTGGAACCAACATACCTTTGGTCCCCTACCAGTTATCTCACACTGGACTTAAACCCTGCCTGGGTCCCTGTTCTTTTAACTGACTTCCTCTAAGAACTAAAGCCGTTTGTCCTCCTTTAGAATCACCCCTACCCCAACCCTAACTTCCAGGCTCTGAATCCAACTCTGACCTAAATCAAAAAGCATAGCGAACACAGTGGATTTATGGTCCCCTAATTCACCTCAGGGAATTGAGGATTAATGACCTTATTTCCTGCCTAACTCTGACCTTGTGGTCTATATTAGTGCTTCTCAAATTTCAGTGTCCATCCCCATGTACTCTTACTCGAGTAGGTAGACGTACAGCCTGCAATTCTGCATTTCTAACAAGTTTCAGGTAATACCAGAGCTTCCAGTCTGCTTTTGGAAGAGCAACATCCCGTATACTAATTCTCAAACTTGTCTGCACCTTGGAATCACTCCCTGGACCTGGGTCCCATCCCCAGATATTCTTACTTCATTGGAATGGGGTGAAACCTCATTATCAAATTTCCCCCAGTTGATTCTAATGCACAGCAAACTAGTCTAACATATACCGTAGTTCTGATAATTAGGTCCTTGATTATTCTACTTTGCCTGAGATCTAGTCTCAGTAGTCCACACAATATGATTATTGCCATTCTAACTTTCTCCTTCCCCAACCACTACTCTTGGATCAGACACTGGAGCTCTTTCCCTGAAAATCACTAAATTTTTAAATATTTTCTTGCTGATGATAGGGCCTGCCTGCCTAGATCTTTGAATCTAGACTGTGAGATTTCCTATCACAGCAGATTTCTCCTACCCATCCAATATTTTTTATGTGGCATTCTATAATATTCCATAGTCATATAAGAAATATTTGATGACATAAATTTAAAAAGGAATCATTTATTTATTCAATTAAATCCTTACCAAGTATCTCTCATGTATCAGATAATTTTCTAGGATCCGAGGATGCAGAATTAAACAAAACAGACCAAATAAAGCCCCTGGCCTATTGACACTTACATACTAATAAGAAAGACAGATAATAAGCAAATAAAGTGGCACCTTGGTGGCTCCATCCGTTGAGGGACCAACTCTTGATTTCCTCATGGGTCTTGGTCTCGTAGTTCATGGGAACAAGCCCTGCATCAGGCACTGATGACGACACAGCCTGCCTGGAATTCTCTCTCTCCCTCTCTCTCTGCCCCTCCCCTGCTCGTGCTCACTCTCTCTGTCAAAAGAAATAAATAAACTTAAAAATATAAGCAAATAGATACAAATAAACTGAGTTCAAGTGGTGATAAAAATTATGAAAAATAAACAGAGTAAATGGATAAACAATGACAGAGTCTGATATTTCACATAGGATGGTCTAAGAATCATTTCCTACAGAAGCAATATTTGAGCAAGACCACAACGAGGCTAGGGGAAAAGCCACACACATATCTGGGAGGGAGAAGACTGTCGCCAGAGGGAAGCAACACGGTGAAAAGCTCTGAGTGGCCAATTTGGAGTGTTCGAGGCAGAGTAAGAAGACTATTGTGGGTATAGCTGAGTGAGTAAGGGGGCTGTGCAGGAGGAAGGGTATAGGTGGACAAGGGCCAAGATTAGAGATGATCAGATCAGATAAAGTCAGGACTTTTGTTTAAGTAAAATGTGAAGTCTTTGGAGGTACTTGAGAAGAGGATTTTAAAAAGGACTGACTTGGGGTACCTGGCTGGTTCAGTTGGGGGAGCCTGCAATTCTTGATCTAGGGATTGTGAGTTCAAGTCCCATGTTGGGTGTAGAGATGAAAGAAAGAAAGAAAGAAAGAAAGAAAGAAAGAAAGAAAGAAAGAAAGAAAGAAAGAAAGAAAGGAAGGAAGGAAGGAAGGGAGAGAGAGAGAGAGAGAAAGAAAGAAAGAAGAAAAGAAAGAATGAATGAAAGAAAGAAAGAAAGAAAGAAAGAAAGAAAGAAAGAAAAAGAAAGAAAGAAAGAAAGATGGCGAGAGAGAGGAAGGAAGGAAGGAAGGAAGGAAGGAAGGAAGGAAGGAAGGAAAGGGGGGAGGGAGGCAGGGAGGGAGGGAAGGAAGGAAGAGAAAGAAAGAAAGAAAGAAAGAAAGAAAGAAAGAAAGAAAGAAAGAAAGAAAAGAAAGAAAAGAAAGAAAGAAGGGAGGAAGGAAGGGGGATGGAGGAACTTAAAATAAAATAATAAATAAATAAATAAAAAGGACTGATGTGACTATCATTGATTTTTTTTTCATCCAAATCCATTTGATAAAGATACCCTAGTGTTTTTGGTTGCCTATGAATATGCATGGGAGTGTTTATCACCCCATACCATCTTTTACTTTTTCCCAAGTGTTTAATGGTTAGACAACTATTCTTCAATTCTGTAGTCCCAATATACAGAGAGATGCAGAGAGCCTTTATTTTACATCTTTGTAAAATCCTCATTTCACTTTCTAAATATAAATATGGATGAGGAAACCTCTCCTTTAGGTGGAATATTCCAATCCCTCACACATCCTATTTGCATACCTAACTGGCATCTCAAACTTAATACAGTCAAAACAGAGCCATCGATTTTCTTCTAACAAACCTACTCTTATCCATTTCAGTAAATTGCATTATTGCATACCCAGTTGTTCAGGTCAAAACTGAGTTGCCTTCTTAGATTCCTCACATCTAGTCCATCATTAAGACTCGTGGGCTGTACCTTCATAATGTTTCATGAGCCGACCACTTTCACCACCTCTACTGCTACAACCTGAAGCCCTACTACCACTTGCAGGGGTGCAAGGAATCAAGGGTTGAGTTTTTGACATGTTAGGTTTGAGGAATCAGTCAGAACCCCCAAATGGCGATGAAGCTGGTAGTGACATAATGACTATGGAATTCAAGAGAGAGGTCTGGTCTAAAGATATACATTTGAAAAACTTGTGGGTGTCAGTGATATTTAAAGCTATAAGATGACATGGGATCACCCAGGGAGTATTTAAAGACAGAAAATGTCCCAGAACTGAGTCTTCCAAAACTGAGTACTCCAAGAAAGGAGACTGGAGAAGAGTCCCAAAGAGGTAGTGGGAGAATCCAGAGAAAAACGTGTTCTGGAAGCTAAGGCAAGAAAGTGTTTCAAAAGGAAGTGATCAATTGTGTCAAATACTGTTTATAGATTAGGTAAAATGAAGACTAATAATCTACCACTGAACCCAATCGACTATGATACTTGCCTGGACTACTGCAATGGCTTCTTAATCTATCTTCCTGCCTCTTGTCTTGCCTACTTGCCTACTGACAGGCCAGCTATTTCTCTAAAGCTTGATCTCATCAGATCATTTCCCCACTACAAATCCTCCAACGACAACTCATTGCAAATGGACTGAAAACAGGCAAAGTCATCCATCATCTCGCTTCTGCCTACATTTTTGAATTCCTTTCCCTTTAAAGTATCCCTGCTATGTTGCAACCAAGTTAGCCTTGACTTCCACTCCGGAAAACAGACACTGTTGATGCCCAACCATAGCCTCCCTGCAGCTGAAGAGTTTTCAGCATACTGACAGTTTCCTATCTTTAGCACCCATGTTTCTCTTTTATTTGCCTGAGGACTTTCTTTAGCTCTTCAGGAGTTTTCTGGGCCTCCACAGGTACAACCTGAAAGTGCAAGAGAGTAAAACCCTGAAGTTAATACTTAGCCAGTGGGGAATGGGAGAAGGCAGTTGGGAGGCCTAACCTCCCAGCCCTCTGGTTAGAATGATTGGGAGGTGAATTCCAAATGGTTTCTCTAAAGGACTCCACTCCAGAGGAAATAAGCCCCCTGTTATCCATAGCAGTGAACCTCTAATAACACAGCCTTTATTGGTTTTTCTTTCTCCTTGTCCACTTTCTCCATTTCCTCTCTGGTGCTTCCTGGGTGACCTCCCAAATAAACTACTTCTACCCTGTCCTTACCTCAGGGTCCATTGTGAGAAACCCAAACTAAAATACCTATCAAGCTACTTCCCATTCTTGGGCTTTTGCAAGGTGCTCTGCTTTCAACTTAGAAAGCTCTTAGCTCAAACCTTTGCATAATGTCTTTCTTATATCAATGGGCTTCAATCTGAGTGTTTCATCCTTAAAGAGCCTCCCTGACTGTCTGACTTAAATAGCCTCCACCAGTCCTGCCATTGATGTCACATCTTCTTCGTAACATTAATCGGTGTTAAAAGTCATCCTTTTATCATTTCATGAGTTTATTGGCTGTCTCGTTTCTTCCCTCCTCATGTTCAGCACGCAATCCCCCCCATACATTCATGACACACAAGGCCATAAGCATTCCTTAAAGGCACAAACTCTTTCTGCCTCCTTGCTTCAGTCCTGAAAACAGTACCCAGACTAGAGAAATCCATCAGTATTTGTAGTCTGACTGACCTAAGGCCTTCTTTCTCACCCTGGAATACAGGTATTCTTCCCATGTCTGCTCACTATTGAACAGGGAATCTGTGTTTATATATCCAATGAGCATGAAATATGCCATTTCTTCCAGGAATATAAATTAGATCAGAAAAAAGTATGTGTATGTATGTGTGTAAGAAAGCATTAAATCATTTACTTTTCAATAATTAAAAATTTTATTGTTATATTTAAACAAACAGATATCTTATGGAGTAACATGAGAGGTTCTCATGGGCTTTCATGATAAAATGAGTGTTCATGTCCCTTGCTTTAGGGGTACTTAGATGGGAAAGTCTGAAAGCCTTCCTCTAAGGGAATCACATTCTAATTGGAAAAAGGGAAGAAACTCTAATGGGAATGGACGGCTACACAAGCTATCCCTAATTTTTTTTTTTCCTAAGCTTTTCCCCTGTTCTCAGGAGCCTTAAAGCCATTACCCATACTTCCCCATTTTCTGGCCCAGTTTTCCCCAAACTGAGTTCCCTAGAACCATTAACTTCTGTTCTCTAGAGATTAAAGAAAATCTGTGCTCAAAGAAGATTGGAAAACACCACATTAAGCCTCCTTAGAACCTTTAATATACTAATGTGCATTTTCTTACACCAAAGAGAGGGACCACGTATATGGCCTTCACCCAAACTTACTTGACCCTGAAATCCTTTTTAGAGTTTTTTGAAATCAGATTGGGAAACACTGTGCTGACCTATGAGGAAGAGGATGGCATTTCAAATCCTGAGCACATTGCCTCGTCAGGTACCATGCTAAATACTTTCCATATGAATTTGTGTATGTATAAGGTAAATGAGTGATTATTTATCTTTCTTATAATCCTCAAAAAAAAAAAAAAAACCACACACACACACACACACACACACCCCTTCAAGGTAGGAATTATAATTTTCAGTTTCTAAAGAGAAAACTGAGAAGTAAAATAATTTGACCCAGGTTCCACAGCTAGTAAGTAGTAGGGAAAGAATTTGAAACCATGTTGGTCTGGTTCCAAGAGCCCTCTTTCTATTTAACACAGCTGAAAAGGAGCTGGAAGGAGCTTCTGCTGAAGCTAAAGAATAGGATTTCCAGATGTCCTCTTCAAAAATAAGGGAGTTGGCAAAGGGGAGGTGGTGAATAAGAATTTAATAATTTAAAATTACTGCTTATTTCAGCTGGTGTTTTTTATTTGCTGTTTGTAAAATATTTATTTATGATATATTCTTCTGAGAAATAATTATTTTTAAACCATTTCATGGAATTTTGAAGAAAACTCAAAATTTCAGTTTGAATTTGTTTTATATGATCAGTCCACACATGGTTCAATACATTGAAAATTGAATTTTTTCCCTATGGAAGTATTTAAGAGTGAAATCATGCAGATTTCTAAAGTAATTATGAAAATATTAACTTAAAATTAAACATACAGTAGTATAGCTGGTATAGGGGACAAGGGCAGGCCACCCCAAGACAGGCCACTTTGGCATGAATGTTATTTTGACTTAAAAGTAACTAAAACTTAACAGGTTCAGGAAAAGCTCTTTAACCCCAGCCCCCACCAACCACCTGCCTATACCAAGAAGAGAACTATCAATAGAAATTCCTCTTAATAAATTTATCTGCATAATAGCTCAATCTTTGTTTTCCAAACATCTCCTCTCATCTTTCTGTTAATGGTCATTCTCCTCTTTGTAACCTCAGATCTCTACTCCTCTTCTAGCTCATACAAGCATCATGTTGCCTCACTGTCTTTGGAATTTCCATGTCTATATGGATTCCCTGCATGTAAACTCTCTCTCTTTTTTTTAAGTTTATTTATTTTTGAGAGAGAGAGTGTGAGTGAGGAAGGAACAGAGACAGAGGGAGACAAAGAATCCCAAGCAGTCTCTGCACTGTCAGTGCAGAGCCCAACATGGGGCTCGAACCCATGAACTGTGAGATCATGATCTGAGCCGAAATCATAAGTCAGACACTCAACCAGCTGAGCCACCCAGGCCCCCTGTATGCAAACTAAAAATTTGATTTTCTCCTATTAATCTGTCTCATGTCAATTTGATTCTTAGTCAGCTGGAAGGATCTTGAATGGTTGAGGAAATTCTTCCTCCTCAACACTTGTGTACATCATTTGTTGGCTTAAGCAAGCACCTTATAAAAGGTACAACATTTGTCTATATACCAAAGTTAATATCATATACATGTTTTTAATTCAAATTTTTAAAAAGTCTACATAATTTTTTAAGCTTTCACATGCTCTCTGATTACTTTTCCATTTTACCAGACAGACCGCAAAAATATAGGACTGTGTGCTTCCGGTGAGTAGACATCTGGCAACCCTATTTCCCAATTAGTTGAGAAATAATTTTTTTAAATAAGAAGACCAGTTTTTCTGATTGTAGAATAAGCTAAGTGACATCACTGAACAGTTCAATGTCCAAGTCTTTACCTTTCTTCTTCCATTCCATATATTTTTATACCAGGAGACCTTGAGCTAGATATATCCCTGTCCCTATAACAGCTATAGGTCAATTTGATGAGCTAACAAATGGTTGAGGAGTTGATAGCACATTGTTGGGGTAAACAATACAATCCTCTCACTCACTGAGCAGCCATTTATACACTGTTTCACAGTTGATTATTTTCTGGCATCCTTTAGGGAAGCAAATAGAATGGTTACATTCTTCCTTTCAAAAGAACTTATCACTAAACACTCTGAAAAAGAAAGCAACTGAGTGAAACTGTGGAGACCTGGCTGGCTCCAAGTGAGTGACTTTAGGCTGGTCATTTAACCTCTCAGGCTCCCCATTTCCTTATTTGTAAAAGGAGGCTGTTTGCATCACTAAAAGTGTACCTAAACCTCTACAATTTCCAACAGTCTATGATTCTTTGACTCACTTCTCCAAAGTATGCTACACCTTCTCTGCTGTCCTGTCTGTATCTCACCTTCCTCTTTATTTTTAATTTGCAGGAGTTCTCAAACAGAGTACTAAGGAATGGTATAATAGAGTTCAATTCAACAAGAATTTATTGAGCACTTTTATCAATGTGGCAGCTCTGTCAAACATTTTATCATACTTATTTTTACCAGCAACCTGGATAAGAAAATACCATTCTTTCCATACTGTATTCAGATTTTTCATGCAACTTTTAAGGAGCAAACTGGGATATAACCCAGATTTCCTTACCTGGAATGCAGATCCCACTATACTGCAATTGAATGTCTTTTTGTTGTTTAATTAAACAAAATTCGATATTTTTTTTTTTTTTTGCAAAGCCATTTTCGTTTTGTTGCTATCTGAGCTTTGGCTGGTATTATTAAAGTAGAAAAGTCATAAAGAAATCATCTAAGAGCCATTCTTTTGCCTTAATCTCCCATACTTCTCAGAAGTTCTTATTCTTATACTTGAAATTTTATTTTTTGTAATTTTTTTAAGATTTCTTTTTTTAAATTATTTTTATTTTTAGAGAAAAAGAGAGAGTGTGTAAGTGGGGGGAGAGACAGAGGGAGAGAAAGACAGCATCTCAAGCACAGGGCCTGACTCAGGGCTCGATCCCATGATCCTGGGATCTTGACCTGAGCCAAAAGCAAGAGTCCCACACTCAACCGACTAAGCCACTCAAGCACCCTTATAGTTGAAAATTTTAAAGGAAGGTGTAAAAATAGACTCTTCGAACCAGTCTCAAAATATGATCTGAACCAGGTTGTCAGCATTTTGTCCTTGAAGTCACCCGTTCTCAAAAGTTGTCCTTGCCCTAACCCCTCACCCCATATCTGTGAAAGTAATAATATCTTGCATTTGCATGGCAGATAATTTTAGCAAGACACACTGACATCCTAAGAGTGAGCCCCAACCTGTAGAAGAGGTGCAAGAACCAAAGATAGGAGATCCACGATGTAGTCCATTTGAAGCACTAATAGGCAATATGACCTTTAGCAAAGTCTTTAGGCTTAAGAAAAAAAGAGGTGGCTTGTGCTTAAAACCTTTTGAGCACCTTGTAGCTCTCACATTCAATCACATACTTTTGAGTTTTCAGAGTACCTATCAATTAGGTATTAATACATGTACAGCACATTCTTTCTTTTTTTAATATGTGAGTACATCCCAATAAAAAATTGCAACATTACAGTTCTAAAATGTGCTTCAACTACTCCTCCTCCATATTAAACCTAGAGGTCGTCACTATTATCCATTTTAAGTATGTCTTCCAGAATATTTCTGTGCATTTCCATATATATACAAATATATATAAAAATATAGTAGGGTTTAAAGGTGTCATTTTTTTTAAACTTCATAGTATGTATTAACTATCTTTCTATATCAGTATATATTGATCATCTTTATTCTCTACAACTACTACCTAGTATTTCATAATATGAATGCACTCTATCCCATAAAATTCTTTTTCCTTTGCTTGACAGTTAGACTGTTCCTTTTCTTTTTTCCTATAGTAAAGAATGAGGCATTGGACATCCTAGCATGGATGTCTTTGATCGTATGGATGGTATTCCTTTGGTTAGGTATTAAGATAAAATTTATTTTTAATATGCTGCCAATTCATCCTCCAAAGTCACTGAACCAATTTACTCTTCTCACCAGTAGAGTCTTAGGGAACCCCACACCCTAGCCGATATTTGATTTCATCAAAAAAATCCAGTCAAACTAAGGGGTAAAACTTATCTCATCTTTGATTTCAATCATTCTTTTCTGTATACTAGACCTTCTCATCACAGTTTCTGATCTCTGCCCCTCCCGACTCCCCTACAGGGGTTTGGCCAGTGCCCTTCCAGTAACTCTTTCCTCAGGAATGACTCTGGTATCACTTGCCTTAGTACAAATGTGACTCAATTAGCTACTATTCTTAAGGATATTTGCATTTCAAGCTTCATCTCTAATTGCAGGATAAAAAACTGTGGAGCAATTTAAAGAATTATATAAGAGAAGAATTATTTCTTGGATGAGGGGGCTTTCATAGCTCTAGAAATCACACTATTAAAGGTCCTGGACCAGATCCACTAGAAATGACTTATTGATCTGTGTAAAATCGTGATGTTCTGGTTAGAAAACACTTGTTTATGCCAATTGCTATTCAGATCATCTCAATATGAGAGAATTCTCCAAGGAGCAAATGCACTAAACTCTCTTCTGAAAGGCAACATGGTACGGCTATGGAGGGGAGATGAGATACTAGAATTCTGCAACAAGATTCATTTATATTAACAGAACCCTCATGGAAGCATGATTGTATAATTACAGATCAGAAATATTTCCTCCGAGTTTATAAGAGGAGACAAACATTTCCACCACTCAGCAGGTCCATTCTCGGTTTAATAAAGCTCTTCTGGGGGTGCCTGGCTGGCTCAGTTGGTGCAGCATGCAGCTCTTGATCTTGGGGTTGTGAATTCAAACCCCACTTTGGGTGTAGAGATTACTTAAAAATAAAATCTTTAAATAAATAAATTAGTTAATTAATTAATTAAATCATTTTTGAAAAAATAAATAAAGCTCTTCCTAATTTTTTGATAGCAAATATGCTGCCTCTGAGGACTGCCTTTGGGTCTAGAATTCAGTTTGAAGAAGCATCTGACTCCAAGCTCTCTGGACCTCAAATTTCTCTTAAATAAAGGTAAAATGCCTTACCAGCCTCACAGGAGGGTAAGGGATGAAAATACTATGCAATATGTGAAAGCACTTTTATCAACTGTAAAATAGAGGCTGGAATTATTATTAGGTAAATAAACAAGTAAAACAGTATTTTTGAATACCTACCCATGCCTGAGACATTCACGTTCACAAAGATCTTGTGAGATATTGTTGTTCCCAAAAGAAAGTAGAATCTCAGAGAAATTGAGTATCATATTTAAGTAAACTTAACACCAACAACAAAATTTACATAAAATCTTTCTGAGTCTGAAATATAGATACTACCCAGCACATAATCTACCTTCATCATTCTACAGTGTATCACACCTAGTAGGTTGAGTAACTGTATTTTAAGTGAATACATATATGAAAGTTTACATTGTGTTTATTTTCTATTTTTATTTTCTTTTTATTTTTTAAGGTTTATTGATTTTTGAGAGAGAGTGGGGGGGGGGGGCGGGCAGAGAGCAAGGGAAACACAGAATCTGAAGCAGGCTCCAGGCTCTGAGCTGTCAGCACACAGCCCAAAGTGGGGCTCAACTCAAGAACCATGAGATCATGACCTGAGCCGAAGTCAGATGCTTAACCAACGGAGCCACCCAGGTGCCCCTACATTGTGTTTAAACGCAGAATTCTGAATGTCATGAGATTTCACTTCATTTAAATATGCAGGTACCTCAGTTATAGTATTAGTCATATCGCTATCACTCACAATGTGTAATAGTTCAAGGCTCACTTCCAACAAAACGGCATCTATCCACGGGTAAGGTGCTGGAATTCAGACTAGCAAAATGGATGGTAGAACTGACAGAGCAGCTAGGAAGTTGCAATTCCCCCCCAGTTTCCCAAGGCTGGTGCCAGTACACTTTCTGGGGAGATGCGATAACAGCACATTTTACATCTTCGTGTGTTGAAACCAATAAATCTTAGTCCTTCCAGAAGCACAGACTGCTTTGGGGTGAAATTGCAGCCATTGATCTACAGTTCAGCTATGACTTAACTTTCTGCCTTTTTTCTTGTCGTGCAACCTCCACCTATTTAGGTGTGGGTCACTGGGTGGCAAAATGCAAAGCAAACCAAACGTGGGGGATGATAAGAGCAGTCAATAAGTTAGCACTGGGGTCTTCTGCTACTAAATAGAGGCTGAAAGAGTGGGATTTCAGAGCAAATGCTTGTGATATCTCAGGACCGGCAGTGAGATCAGAACCAAAGGGCTGTGGCTGCTAATTTAAAGCCAAACTAAAAACCACCTTCATAGCAAGGATGACTGGATCTTTCCAACTCCAAGGATTAGAACCACAGGCTAACCAAATCTGACTCCTTCATTCTATAGATCAGGAAGCTAAAGTCGGAACAGGAGACACAGCTGGGATTCAAACTCAGAACTTGGGGCTCAATTTAGGGATCTTTGCCCCAATGTGCTTCTTTTGGCTGACCAACCTCCCTCTTAGCTGAAGCTCTTCGCCACTGATGCTGTAGCTTAACACTTTATAAATCCTTTCTGTTTACTGAGGCAAAACAACATCTTCCTTCTCCCAGAAGAGATCATGCACAGACGCCACAGTTAATGGCAGTTAAAATGTAATGTCACGAGGAGGGATTGCAGTAGATGGGAAGAGGAGAATGAAGAGTTAATAGGCTCTAAAGAGAGCCTAATTTCTGATCCTACTTGAAGGATGGGTTAGCTGGGGGCTTTAAACAGCTCTTAGGATGCATGTTACACAGTGACATTTCCATAAGCCTCTGGTTTCATTACAACCAAGTAGTGGAGAGGAGGTATTCCTGGGCTTCCTAGCTTGATGTATTTCAGAGATGATATGTAAAGGTATAATTTAAATAATGAATGCAAGCAGGTTTCAGGGAGAAAATAAGCCCTGCACTCCCAGGGATTCTGATTCATCCCTACTGGACAAGCGTCTGCCTGCACAATCCTTGGACACTTGGAACCAGAGTTCTGAGTTGAACTAAAAGGTTTGCTCTGATCAAGTATCCCCTCTCCGGCATCAGCACCATGTCAGCGATGCCAAAGGCAAGACAGGAAATGTTTTTATTGACACCAAACAGTTAACAATCCCAACCTCAATTGCAAAACAAAGGAAGTTTATTTTGGAGCTCTCCCACATTTTCTAGACTCTTCTTCCCTCTTTTGGAATGCCCCTTTCTTATCACCCAAGCACCTGGGGCCCTCAGGCTTCCACCATTCTGGCCAAAGGCATTCTACTTTCTATCCTTTTCTATCTCTTCTAGATCTACCCTACCCAAAGTGCACAAAAACCCTCTTCCTTTAGGAAGATCTCAAATAAGATATTATCTGAGTAAAATAATTTATATTAGGGTGATCACTGAGAAACACTATCCCTTTGCTCCTCCTACCCTCCAAAGATTTGCATTTTCAACCATCCATTGACTTATCCTAAAGGAATCTCTTAAAAGGTAGAAAAGGTGTTTTTGAGCTAAGATCCTAGATTTCTTGGACACCCCTACTCCCAACACTGTTTCTGACCAGGAAGATACACTAATGGTGAATTTCGTATTCTGATCCTGCTGGGAGAATGGATTAATCTATCTTAGTTAACCCTTTCTGAGTCTGGTCTTTGTACTAAGCACAATGTTTTATTATTTACTCTTTCCTGCAACCCTCTGAGGGAGATTCTTTCATGATCTCCATTTTAGAGAAAACAGGCTTAGAACCATTAAGTAATTTACCTAAGGTCATGGCACAGAGCAGACCTGAGTCAAACTCAAATCCTTTGTCTCCCAGAGCCCATGTTCTCAACCACTGCACCACAGTGAGAAAAATACTAACTTCCAGTCAGAAGACCCAAATTCTAGTCGTAGCTCTGCCATTAAGCAATGATAATCACCAATTTCCTTAACTTTTCTAAAACTTTTTAATCTGTAAAACAGATGATAACAATATTTACCATGCTGGGCTAAAATGAGAATTAAATGTGAAAAGTGATTTACAAAATGCTACCAAATTCTCACTGATATAAATATGATGCCTAGTCTTTAAAAAAAAAAAAATCACCTCTCCCCAAAGGAAATTATTTCTGTGTATGTGAATTCTACAAAAGGTGGACTTGGAACATAGATGATTGTGTGCTGGGACCCTCTCTGTCTTGTTCTTCACTCAGGTTTTCAACAAATACTTGTTAAATAAAGAAATGTTTGATTTTTGCTTGGAAAACAAAAGAGGGGCATGACAGGTGAGGGAAGAAGGTTTTCTTAATTGAGAAATGGTCAGGGGTATAAGGAAACACTACTGACTTTTACACATGTGTATCAAGCCCTAAGTGGCTAAATAGTAACAAGATGTACTCTGATATCACATTAAAATGAATGAGATCTTGTGTTAGTTTTGAACAAATCAACAGGGTTTTTAAGGTTTGGCTTGTAGCCCTACTTTGACCTGTGTTTAGCCCCATTTAGGCTTGCTAAAGCTACCTTAATCCTACTTGAACTTCTGTACCCCATTTCCCAGTGATTTGCAAGTCTTTAAAAACATGGCTATATGGAGAGTGTGTTTGTTTAGTCCAGTTCCTTTCCCCGCCCCCACCTCCATTTTCTATTTTCGGCTTTCACCCTCCCTTCTTGTACCTGGCAAGTTTCCCAAGAAGTGCTTCAGTTGCAAAGAAGGAAAATACTGACAGTGCATAATTTAAATGAGAGAGATGTGCCATGCCACATTTTCATTAAAATTACAGAAAATTCCAAGCTGTGTGGAGTTTAAGGGAGATCAGAATAGAGTCCAAAGTGCTATCATTACATTTTGTAGTGTTTTTTTAGCTCAATAAAGCAGCTGTCCTATATTTGCAAAATAGCTTAGAAATTGTTGGTCGTAGGAAAAGGAAAGATGCACACTGGATTTTTTTCTTTCTTCGTTTCAGTTTAGAGTTCTCTACTAGTTACCAGAATTAGAAAAAAAAATCAAAGTGCACAATTCCTATCATCTCTGTTAACATCTAAATATCAAACCAAAAATATGTTGAAAACAGCTTCTAAAAGTGGATTGGGACAGAGCCTTGCTAGCAGATTAGCAAATTCTTACAAATCAAATACTCCTTGCTGGTCCATAAGCTTAATAAAACAATGGCACTTGTTTATAATCATGTTTCAGTAAGCAAAATTTTCTGTGAACTTACACAAGGCAACCAATTAAAGATATGATTTAAAGGATCTGAAGCAAACATGGAGAAAAAGAACACCAAACAATACCAATTTCCTCAGTCATTATTAAGTTCCCTCACTCCTGAAATCAATTGTCTAGAACTGAAGGCATATTCTATTTGGCATCAGTTTGTCATATTTTGGCATTAGTTTGAATAACAGAATGTTCCTTATATCAACCAAGAGATTTTCATTTCAATAGTTAATAACTTTCCTGTACATGGCTAATGCCCATTTTGTCATGCTATCTTAAACTCCAGACCCAAGGATCAGAGATATCAAATAATAAAAAAAAATATTCCCAGTGCTATTTGGGAATCTAACAGAAAAAAAGCAAGAATGCTTGGGATTGTGAGAGAAAACAAACTTACAAGGTAACCAATTTCACAGGTTCTGCGATACACTACGTTTCTATGATTTTCGAGAAGTTTCCAAGCAAGTTTCATATGCAATTATGTGACTCTGAACACAATGTCCTTATAGTTATAAATCCATATTCAGCTTTGTTAATTAGTGGGATTCTTGGGCACCTGGGTGGCTCAGTGGGTTGAGTGTCTGATTCTTGATTTCAGCTCAGGTCATGATTTCAGGGTCCTGGGATTGAGCCCCGTGTTGGGCTCTGTGCTGAGCATGGTGCCTGCTTAAGATTCTCACTCTCCCTCTCTCTATGCCCCTCTCCCCTGCTTGCACTCTCTCTTTCTAAAATTAAAAAACACAAAATACAAAAAAAAGTGGGATTCTCAATCTAACATACATCTAGAACTTCCATTCTGCCAACCCACCCATGTATACTGTTTCAATTTTTTTTATCTTTTAATGTTATATTTAATTACACAAATAGCATATGAACATACCACTGTAAAAAAGAATAAGAAATATAGAGGGGGAAATTTATCAGTCAGTGGTTCCTTAACTCCGATAGTATTTAAGTTTTGCCATTTTTTGAATTTTTAAAGTCTCTTTAATCATAGTTCCCCTTCCAGCTCTCTGTCATTCTTTTTATGGTTAAAATTTGTTGAATAAAATAAATAATTTAATCACTTATCCCAAACAGATTCCCACCCACCCCCAAACCAATTTGGATTTTATTGATTGCATTCCCTGGTGTTCTCCAATACATTCCTCCGTTCTCTGTCATGTCTATTAATTGGTAGTTGACCTAGAAGCTTATTCACATTCAGTGTCATGGCAAAACAAATATATATAAAATACATGTATTTCTCATATTCAGAATTCTTCATAGGTTATGGCGTATTCTTAATAAAGACCTTGTCTTCTTGCAATTTACTTTTACTTAATATGTCTTGCAGATTCTTACCCCCTCAATACACGCTGTTTTACCTTAATTCTTTATTCATAAAATGATATATCATAATTTGTATTATCTTCTCCTCCTGATAAACCTTCAGCTTATCTTCATCTTTATCAACACTGCTACATTGAACATCCTTATATGCACACCTTTATGCACACAAGTGAGAGTTTATAGGGCAATGAGGTCTTCAGTCCTTTTTCTTCTGTGTGCACTAAGAGACACTGAAAAGGGGAGATTTTCATTCATAGGAGAAGGAATAGTTTTGTTCATTTGTTCATTTTGCTTTGACCCCAACACTGGGAAGGGGTCTAAGATATTGCAGTGCTCTCTAAAATGGGGTATACATCTGTCAGAGAATACTCAAAAACATCCATCAGGGCATGGGGAAAATATTGGAATTTCTACTTATTATTTTCCACATGAATCTTTTATAATGTATAACAGTATATGCAAACAATTTATCAATAAACATATCTATAAATTATATAATACATATATACCTATACATATATGTATGTTTATATACATGTATGTAAATGAGTATGTGCTCAAAATATTTAATCAAAAAAGGATGTTCTGAGAAAAAAAGTTTAGATACTGTTGTATGTTTGTTACATGGAGCTGAGTTCCTGCAAAGCTGATTGCCTATCGTGTGTCTCCACCTAAATGATTTGTTATCACAAACTCAATCTGTCAAAAAAAAAAAAAGAAAGCAACCATCATTTTCTTCTTCAAGGTCCAATTTCTCCTTGTGATCTGTTTCTACTGATGAAGTCAGTTGCATCCTCCCCATCACCCAGCCTGGAAACCATGAGTCATCTTTTGTTCGCTGCGCTTTCCATCTCAGTCGCTGCAATAGCTTTTACGACTGTGTTTCCTCCTTCCAGCTCCACTGCCGCCACCCTTTTCCAGGCCCACTTAATGACTATTGTAATAAATGCCTAATTGGTCTATATTCATTCTCTCTCATTTTAAGCTAATATATTCTAAAAGATTAGTTTTTCTGAATCATGTTTTTGATCACATCACAAACCTGTTGCAACTCCATATATAATTAAAAATTGTCAACTGGAGGGGCACCTAGGTGGCTCAGTTCATTAAGCATCCAATTCTTGATTTGGGCTCAGGTCATGATCTCATGGTCGTTAGATCAAGTCCCACTTCAGAGCCTGCTTAAGAGTCTCTCTCTCTCTTTGTCTCTCTCTCTCTCTCATATATTTCCACCACTTTCTCTAAAATAAAAAAAAATAAAATAAATTGTCCACTGGAAAATGTCAAAACAATCCCTAAATATGATATTCAAGGGCCTTCATATGCCTTGGCTTCAAGCTCTCTCTCTCCTTTTCTTATGCTAAGAGTTATTCAATTGAACCCTTACCCTGTGTCTGATACTTCACTAGTGTAGAGGACGAAAAGTCCTCCTCAACCCTTTTAGGGTCTCTGGCTGGGTCTGAATATTAAACTGACAGAGACAGACTAACCATTTATTTAATTTAAGTTTTACATGACATGGGAGCCTTCATAAGGAACTAAAGACCCAAAGAAACAGACCTGAATACATTTATGCTAGGTTTGATAAATAGTTGGCAGTCTTGTACAAATATGATAGTTTAAGGAGAATGAAGTAAGTGTAATAAACTGGGGGAAACTTAGCAAGGCCTAATTGGAAGGTGCTTCTTGGCATCTCTTTGTCTTATGAGATAAGGATGCACCTTTCCTCTGGGCAAAGGGAGGGTCCCTCTCACATGAGGGTTTTCTGGCCTGTTTCAGGAGAAAAGGGGAGAGAAGGAAGACTCTGATCTTCCTGCTTCTGCCATTTTCTCAAACTCGTTCAGCTTAATATATTCAATTTTGGAGTAGCATGTCCTGAGCCCTGTCATTGGGCCTATTGTAGGTATTATTTCGTTTAATTCTTGCTGTACTCTCCAAGGTAGATGGCTGAAATTCTAATAATGAGGGGGATTCCAGAACCAGAATGCCTGGATTCCAATCCCCATCTTATCAACTGCGTGACAAGTGACTTGTTAGACAAGTTTGTTAACCTCTCTTGCCTCAGTCTCCTCACCTGCAAAATGTGGCAATGATTGTAGCTACCTCAGAGCATTGTCCTGAAGACTGTGCTGAACACCTTTAAAATGCTTAGACCCATGCCTAGTACAGAGTAACTGCTCAATAAATGTTACTGTGTCCATTTACTATTACCATTAATGTGATGATTAATATTAGTGTCTCCATTTTCCAGAAGAGGACACTAAAGCTCACAGAGGTTAAGTCGATTGTTCCTCCTCACACAACTACTGACTGTCAGAACAGGAACTCAAGCCCACACCTGTCTGGCTTCAAGACCCATGTCTTAACACGATGTTTTATTGCCTCCGGTTTCCAGACCCATCTCTTCCACTTCCTACACATTTGTACTCAAAGTTCCAGTTGAGTCAGCTTACTCCATGCCTCAAAGATGCTTTGTACTTTTTCTTTTCTTTTTCTTTCTTTTCACGGTTTGCCTTTCTTCCGGATATGTTTCTATTAAAATGCATTTCATTCCTCTCCTTCCTCTTCAATGGTGATCTCAGCCTCTTAAAATCCTACCCATTCCTGTGAAAGCCACCTTCTCTCTGATACCATCATTGACCCTCTTCTGCACTTTTCCATGAAATGAGCAACTGTGTGATCTCAGTCTCTGGCTGAATGGACATAGATGCTATGGTTGTTATCATATTCATGCCTTTTGTTACAGATATTTGTGTACCTACAATAGAAGCCGGGATTTTGTGTTTGAAAGTCCCCCAGAGATCATCCTCCCCCCAGGGTTCAAAGGAGGTTCAGAGGAGGATGGTCCAGGACTGCCGAAGGCAGCTGGGAAAGACTGAGTGGGAGGATGTGTGTGTCCTTACACACACCCACACCCTTTCAAAACAGAGTGTCCTCTTTTTATCTGTTTCACATATTGGGGTAAATGTCTAAACACATCCTATAATATGTTATTGTCTTCGCTCTCTCACCACATCTCCAACACTTTGTGGGAGAAGAGAGTCTTATGGATAACGTGTCTCCAGCAGCAAGTAGCTCAGGGCCTTGACCGACTGCTTATTCAAGGCAGGTCCACAGAGGGAAGACACTCTATGCTTAGCCCTTTAGCACTGTCTGTGTCAAATATTTAACCTTTGGACAGTCCTGCAATGTAGGCCTTCTCTCCATTTTAAAGATGTGCAAATGGAGACTAGCCTCAATAAAGTTAAGAAATCTGCCCAAGTTTACACAGCTAGTGAGTGGTAGCAGGAGATTTCAAACCAAGACCTGTCTGGCTCACTTTCTGAGTTTGAATGGACCAAGATTCCAATCCCTGTCTATCTCTAACTAGCTCTGGGCTCTTGGCAAGAGAGTGGATGTTCCTGAATCTCACCTTTACAACAACCATAACTGTACCTCTAAATACTGTTTCTAGGATTAGATTCTGTATGCCAGATGCCTGGCTTTTGGCCAAAATTGGCTAATGTTATTTCACTGTACTATCCACCACAACATTTTCTGGGAAAGCACAGGTTTCTTCATCTCTGAACCTTCCTCAGCAACAGGTCCTGAAGAGCAGCATTTCTGATACATTCTGCCATGTACCCTGTGTAATTTTAAAATGTTCAGAGAGCCACGTAGTTTCTATCAGGGAAAGCCGCTCTTCAAGACTGTGGTATGAACCAGTGATACAGCAACTTCTGTTTTACAACACAACTTGAGATCTGGTAAATCTGGTCTGCTAAAAGAATTCCCTCATGGTTAAAATATCCTAAGAAAAGAAGCAGTCCTGCTCTCTTCCTACTAAGCCCCTAGGTACCCAAATCTCAATTCTCTTGCCAGGGAAGAGCAGTTAATTGTGAGAAAAACGTGTGTGTGTGTGTGTGTGTGTGTGTGTGTGCATACTTCATGCATGTGTGTCTTTATTTCACTGTTAGGAGGATGAGATATTTTTACTTGTAAAGTGTAAACATAGAAAGAATGGCAAGTCAACAGGCTTATCTGTACCTAGGAGAATGTTCTTGATAGGTTCACTGCCATATAGTTTTAACACATATTATATAGTACATTAATGTTTAATTGTATCATTATTTATTTGTGTATGTAAATGTTGGTTGGGTTTTCCAAGTATAGTTGACACACAATGTTACATTAGTTACACATTATCTATTTTTAAATGCTTGCTTCTAATATGAAATTTGCTTTATTGAATGGTTATTGGTTACAATTTTGAGAAGACAATGATGGATATTTGTTTCCCCAAAAGTACATGCAATGGGAATGAAAGAAGTAAACCCTGAACCAGAAGGGAACTATCTTGTAGAAGAGTTTAGTATAAAGTTTTTTTCCTGTCTAGGTCTTTCACTTCCAAAATCTGGATTCTCTTCCTACCTGAGAACCCAGTCAAAACAATTGGTTCCTTTCATCAACTCTCCTCGAGAACATACTCATTTTAAAAATGGATTGACCAGGGCATCTGGGTGGGTCAGTCGGTTAAGTGTCCGACTTTGGTTCAGGTCATGATCTCACATGAGTTCCAGCCCCGCATTGGGTTCTGTGCTGACAGTGCAGGACCTGGAGCCTGCTTTGGATTTTGTGTCTCCCTCTCTCTCTGCCCCTCCCCCACTCACACTCTGTCTCTCTCTCTCAAAAACAAATAAACATTAAATGAACGAATGAACGAATGAATGAATGAATGAATGAATGAATGAATATGGATTGACTACAGGGGCACCTGAGTGGCTCAGTCAGTTGAGTGTCCAACTTTGACTCCAGCTCAGGTCGTGATCTCCTGGTTGGTGAGTTGGAGCCCCACATCAGGCTTGCTGCTGTCTGCAAGAAGCCCACTTTGGATCTTCTGTCTCCCTCTCTTTCTGCCCCTATCTCGCTCGCATTCTCTCTTAAAAAAAATATATATACACACACACACACACACACACACATATAAACATATATATATACATACAAACATATATATGTAGGTATATATACACATCTAAAACAAAAAACAAAAAACCCAACATAGATATTAAAAAGTGGATTGACCACAGAATGGGCAGCATCTATGACCCTAGAACATTGCCGTATGTGGAACAGGTCTTTTTTTATTTAAAAAAAATTTTTTTTCAACGTTTATTTATTTTTGGGACAGAGAGAGACAGAGCATGAACGGGGGAGGGGCAGAGAGAGAGGGAGACACAGAATCGGAAACAGGCTCCAGGCTCCGACCCATCAGCCCAACTCACGGACCGCGAGATCATGACCTGGCTGAAGTCGGACGCTTAACTGACTGCGCCACCCAGGCGCCCCGGAACAGGTCTTAATGGGTATAATTTCTTATTGCTGAATGACTGATAGATGGTTGTTACATGTCACTGTTACGTTCTTCATCACATTTCCTTTAAGAGCATCTAACTGGTTTACCACTCTTGAATAGGAGTTCCTGCAACTGAATTTAACAGAATGTATCACAAAAAAAATTCAAAGTTACTTCCTTTTTCTGGCATTCATTTAGGTAGTGAGCCATGAATCAATGTTTATTAGAAAAACAGAGCTCTACATACAATGAAAATGTGCTTTTGTGGGTGGGAAAGCACATTTTTGCAAAGAAGACCATTATTTCAATATACAAATATTTGCAGAATCTGTCACCCCACAAATGCCTAATGCGATCACCACAAATGATTTTCAGATTGATTTTTACCATTTTGACAAGCTTTTACCAATATCACATGGCCATATTTTCTTCCACCCAAGCAGAGAGCCCAATCATGAATTGGAAGAATTCTCAGAATTTGGGTTTAAAGATTCCTTCACCAAGTATGCCCATTTTAGTATTGCGGTCTAAAGGGGTACAGATGATAAAAGGACACTTCTTAAATTGACACTTGTTTGATGGAGTCAATGTTTTTTAGCACTCTGCAAAGTAAGAATGTGCTATCTTTTGTATATAAGATCTGCCATCAGCTGCTTGTTTTCAGAACTGTTAATAGGTTGTACTGAGTAATCTGCACTCTCTTTGTGACCCAGAAGAACCCACTGAGCTTGGAGGTACAATCTGTGACTCGGGGGCAGTTTTTTTCTGTCTAAAGCTAATAAAACCTGCAACCTTACCTTATTAGTGCTGTCCTCTCACCAACTGAGCTAACACCTCCGAAAGCAAATAGATAATTTGCACCAAGCCATATTCACATCCAATTTCAAAACCAGCTCTTCCTGTGTCGCAGTGGAGAGGTACCTTATGGTGAAACTTTATAGAACTTTTAGTAGGTTTTATAGGCTTCCTTTTCGAGGTTTAGTGGAAAGGGGATCTTTGAAAAAAGTTGAATATAAAATTCAAAGGAAAAGAGAACCTGGCGGAAACCTAAAAGAGAGTATTAATATTCAAACAGAGATGTCTTATTCTGTCTGTTTGTCATCAACATTAACACATTTGGTTAAAAAATGTTATTGAGTATCCATTTCACACACTGTTATTTAATGATGGATAAAACAAGTTGGGTCTTGCAAGACATACAGTCTAGCTGGGAACACAAATAAACAATAACATTAAGCATCAGAAGGGAGTTCAGGGGGAAGTTACAGGATTCTGGGAAGGCTTTCTGAAAGTGTTACCAAATCATCAAGGGCTGAAAGTTTTCCAGTCAGAAAGAGCCACTTTTCTTCCACTTTATTCAAATATATTTCTCTGTACTGTCTTAAACACCACATTTAATTCTGTATTCTAACTCTATACTCCTCTTTTGCCTTCTTTATTGTTACAAAGGTCTTGGAAAATAAAGTATTTAAACTGAAACCTTTGAGGTGTTTGAAGTAATTTCCATAAGCCCTCCCTAGGAAATTAATAAGTAATGCTATCACCTTTGTAGCAGTGAGAAAATTAAGGCAGAGTGAGGGTAAGTTCTACTTGGTACTAGTTTCAGAGTCAAAACAATATTCCAGGTTCCTTGACTCCCAGTCAAATAGTGTCTTCTTTTGGCTTCAAGCTTTATACATCTTGCTTATTAATCATTACGAGTTTTTGGTTGACCAGGAAATTGTATTACTATAAGAGTTTTCGATGATGAAAGTTTTTAGAAAAATAAAAGTGAAAATCCCAAACTAGTCCTTGGATAAAAGTATGTAAATACATGTCATTTAAACCAGAGAACGGGGCACCTGGGTGGCTCAGTCGGTTGAGCAACCGACTTCGGCTCAGGCCATGATCTCACAGTTTGTGAGTTTGAGCCCCGAGTTGGGCTCTGTGCTGACAGCTCAGAGCCTGGAGCCTGCTTCTGATTCTGTGTTTCCCTCTCTCTCTCGGCCCCTCCCCCACTCGTGCTCTGTCTCAGAAATAAATAAACATTAAAAAAAGATTTTTAAAAAAATAAATAAAAATAAACCAGAGAAGATACAGAGCAGAAAGATGTTTTAAGTCAGTGACATGAATTTCAAAGACTAGCTAACCAATTATGTGGTCCAAACTTTAAATGTTTTATTTGTTTATTTTGAGAGAGAGACACACACACACACACAGAGAATCCCAAGCAGGTTCTGCGCTGTGAGCACAGGGCTGCATGCGGGGCTCAACCCCACGAACCACGAGATCATGACCTGAGCCAAGATCAAGAATCCTGTGGACCAAACTTTAAAAAGCCTTACTTAGGGGCACAAGGATGGCTCAGTCGGTGAAGCCTCCAGCTCTTGATTTCAGCTCACGTAATGATCTCATGGTTTGTGAGATCGAGCCCTGCATTGGGCTCTGCACTGACAGCATGAAGCCTGCTTGGGATTCTCTCTCTCCTTCCTTCTCTGCTTCTCCCCCATACTCCCTCATGCTTTCAAAAAAAAAAAAAAAAGAAAGAAAGAAAGAGAAAAGCCTTACCTTACACAGACTATCTACAGCTAACTTCGCCAATTTGTCTTAACTAATTTTACATTGTCTAGTTATGGCTAATTATTCATAGTCTGGTCATACATCCCACTTTGCCTGGGATGGTCCCAATTTACACCAATTGTCTGTCATAATTAAAAATAGCACCCCTTTCACTTGAAAAGCACCAAGTTTCAATAATAAATTATATGATCACCCTAGTTATTCACCATATTCTGGTAAAGTGGTTTGAAAATAACAGGATTGTGCCTCCTTAACTCACTCTTACTGCCCACTGTATGTCTTCTCATCATCTGTACATAATCTTGAATACCTCCCAGATAAGTGTCATCGTGACAGAATAGAGGAGGAAAAAGAAGGAATGCAGTCTGCTCAAATGTTCTCCAAATACTGGGGGCAAAATCACCTCCAAGTCATTTGGTAGGAGTACACTGGTCTAATTCTTTTAGTTAATCACTGTATTTTGGTTGTTTTGTTAAGTTAGGCCTGATTGATTGCAAGAGGGCATGGGCAGGTGGTGAGCATTTGGCCATTTGGTCTTGCTGTTAAATGTTCCATTTGTAGGGTCCAGACATTTGCTAGCCATATTAATTGTTAAAGTCAAGTTTAGAAATGTGAAAACAGAAGAGAATATGTTCTTTAAGAATTGGTTCTTTATTCTCATCGTACTTCCTATAACTGATTTATAGATTTTTTTCAAGTATGGCAAATAAATTTGGTAGATAAAAGTTGAAAATAAAATATTTAAACTTAAATATTAATATGGTTTTGATTTTGGGTAATCATATGTTCACACAGCTAGAAGAGTCATTGGTGAACTGTATATCCTGCTACCCTAAAGCATGACTGCAAATTATAAAATATCTCAATTGTCAGAGGAAAATATAAAAAGGATTTTTTTTTCTTTTTACTTACCATTCTGTTTTTAATTTGTACTTCTAAATTATCCATATCTAGGAAATCTTTCCAGGGCTCAACATAATGCCTTATAACTAATACTCAAAGAAATGTTTATCAAGTGAACAAATGAAAGTATTCTTCACATCTTCACAGTTATCTCAGATTTCTAACATATATAATACCATAAGGTAAACTATATCCTGGATTTAAAATAAAAATATTTGCTTATCTTCTCATAATTCAAGGATATATTAAGATCTGCATGTCTATGTGAATTCCTTTCATAAAAGCAATAACAAATTTTCAAGCAGAAAAACCTATAATTCCCCTCCGGTTTCACTATAGTCATGTTGATGTGCTTCCTTCTGAAATAATCAGTGCCTTAAAAAAAAGGAAAAACAAAAAAACCCAGCATGTAGTGATTAGAATATGCATTCTGTGAATGGTACCAAACCTTTTTGTGAATCAAATTCTTTCAATTCTCAAGAGCTTCCCTAACCAGGCATAGATTCAAGAAATTTCTCAGTGATTGCCTCGCTTACTAGAGAATGATTGAAAAAGAACATACACTAAGCCTCCAGACTCTGACAAGCTTTCTGAGGGCACAAATAATTGAGACAATTTAAGAAACTACTTTTATTCTAGTCTATGAATGGGAGTATCAACTTATCATTTCCTTCTCTCTGTCCCTCTATAGTCCTAAGGTATTCATAAATATTTTATCTTTGCCTCATCTCATTTAATTTGTTTATTATATTTATCTGGGTAGAACTTTAGTCTGAAACTGATTTGATATATGTGGTGTTCAGGCCATACTCATTTATTTTATATGTATTTATTGAGTCACTATGTTGTGCCAGGTACTGAAGTTGATGTGAAAATACAATAAAAAATGAACCTGACATTGTCCCTCCCATAAGGATATCACAGTCAGAGAGGGGAGGAATGTCAATAAATAATTAAGATAAATACTGTGTGGCTCAGACAATAAGAAAGAGCTGATCAAGGCACAGTGATGACACAGAGAAGAAAGTGATTCATAATGAACATTGTGTGAAATTGTAAAATAAATCTTCAGAGATAGATGAGTAAACTGAATCTTTAAGAATTACTAGAGTTAGCCAAGTAAACATAGTTCATGAAGACCATTCCAGATAGAGGACATTCAAAGGTGCATTATAGGGATAAGCATCTGGAAATCACAGAGAAATTATCTTAATATTTAAGTAGCATTTTCCTTTAGAAATGTATGTCTTACGTGCTTTCTAGGCATATTATAAAACATTTGATCCTTTTTGACCATTCTCTTTAAGTAAATTAATATCCAAGCTGAGATGCCCTTCATTTCTTATTCAGTAATGTAGGCAATAAATTCTCATGAAGGCATTACTAATCCCAACTCCAAATTTAAAACGTCATTTTTTATACAAATATGTTTGTCACCAAAACAAGTAGCCAGAGTTGGTACTGGGTCGTCTTCCATCCCCATGAGTCTCAGTCTATGAAATGGAGGCTGATATTCCTTTTGAAAAACATGTTAAGTAAATATATTGTCTCTGTACAGGAACTTCCGGATGTTATAAATTGTAAACCTCCGAATGAGATATCATATCTAGAAACCCCCGATATTAACAACCGTACAGGTATTCCTCTACATGGAGATATTTAAAGTGCCTTCCATTTCTAGGATACCACGACTGACTAATTGCCTTATGAACCCACAGAGGTTCTAGTTTACGTCAAGAACCCCCGCCAGGATACCCTGTGATACTCTGAGCGCTCAGTGTAACTCTCGTTATGACACATCATAAAGTCAGCCGAACTAAAAGGAAAGAATTCCCGTGAATAATGACCTCACCTGTTAGCTCATGGGTTTTTTCTAGTCAGAAAACAAGTTTCCTGCCTAAAGCTGAATGGCCGGGCTAAATACGGCAAGGTTGTAGGAAATCCCTAAACCAAGAAGCAAGCACAACCTAGGAAAGCTACTGCCCTGCCAAAATGTAATGTGTCTTTGTAAGTCAATTTTGAAATCAGACTCTCAAGAAAAGGAAATGCTACTTCATGTCACAACATCTGCTAAAGTGCATTTACTTCCAGCAGAAACAATAGGACAGCTCCACTTGGCACTTATCTTACTGAAAAAGGCCGAATTGCTAAAAAAGATGCAACACCATAAATAGACATGGTAATGGTCTGTCCACTCCAATGAAGGGGTTTCTGTGGACTCTGCACTTTTCCATGCCCCCTGCATCTCCTCACTCCTGTAATAAGTAAGCAAATAACTAAATAAGCAAATGAGCAAAACTACTAAAACGACAGAACCTTAATATAACCTTTTCAGCAAGAGATAAAAAGCGTATCGATTGGTGACTGCTGAAGGACATCGTTAAACTCTCAACGTTTGATTTCATTTCTTCTTCTCTTATTTTATTTATTTATTTATTATTTGGTCGCCCACAGGCATCTCTGTACTGACTGACCCTGCTAGTTCAACTATTAAAGAATTTCCCTCTCCAAGGAGGCCTGATGTAAACATGATAATCTGTTTGGCGGCTCCTATGATGGGCCATGAATAAAACATACGACAACCCAGTTGGAGTTCAAGCAGTTCACTACTTGTTACCAGAGAGAATGTTTGGAAGCTCATGGAACGCTTCACCATGCTTAATCCCAGAGGCTCGGAATCCCATTCTTGGTTCAGACTAAGCCACGAGAATTGTCTCTAACTATTGGCCTTCTGGTCAACCACCCTACACTATCTTGCTAAACAGACCTGATGCTAGGGATTGGATTTGAACGCTCCTCTAATTGTGGCAGAAAGCAAGTCTTTGCTTTTAGCATGTATGTACTGTATCCTTGACAACAACAACAACAACAACAACAACAACAACAAAATGTTGACTAGGTGAGATTTCGAAAAAGAAGTCTGAAGACCAGAATGAAAGAGCTAGAAAGCAGCTATATCTGTTGTATGTAACAACAGTGCACACACAGAAATCAAAATGAAAGATACCTACGTGCTTCTGTATAACAGCAAAAATAAGTGATTGGATATTTTTTGTCCTTGATTAACTGTATAACTATAAAAAGAAAGGGTTGTGCTATAATCGCTGCACTAGCAAATCAAAGAGGCAAAACCTGTCCCTGCTTGGGTGGATGCTGTTGGGTGCATAAAATCAGAGAGGAATTATTTAATATGACCTTTCCTACACAACAAGAGAACAATTGTTGTTATAATTCAGGTTTGTTTTTAAAGCAGGGTCATTAAAAAACTGCTTATAACCCATTTTTTTCCTGGAAATCTCTCCCTTTGTGCACTGTCTTTGGCCATTAATTCTCTAATTATGTTCCTGCATATATTTAATTTTTGATCTCCTGTAGAAGGAACCATAAAGTGAACACTTTATATAAAGACGGTTTTATATTGCTATGTAACAGCTGCTATTGACAGAACAACTTTCCTGGGACTGTCTTTTGTCTGTCAACAAGTTTTCCTTATCATCTCTGACATACTTTGTACTTTTTACATGGTTGCCATTATTCTTTATTTCAAGGAAAAAATTAAACGCAATGCTGAGTACTGGCAACATTTGGAAATTTAAAGTGCATTTTTGCATTCCTAGTATGCTTTAAAGTAAGTGTGATTTGGACAGTGCGTGTGAGTGTGTATGGTTTCTGTAAAATTCAGCATTCTACAAAGAGCACTGCCAACATACAGGGGCATAATGAATGTAAAATAATAAGTTAATGTCCAGAACACATCTACTTTAAAAATATTATAAATAATAAAATTTGCATCTACTGCATATGTATAAGATCTCGTCTATATTATTTATGCACCTCCGTTGTAAGATTTAGGTGACTTAATTTAAATATACTGTCTAACTCTCAGTAAATCATTATTGGGAAAAAAAAGTTGGATTTTAAAAACTTTTTGAAACCATAATGAAATCTCTTTTGAACAATTCTTTGAAAAAAATCTACATCTAAATACTCCTTATAGTATTTGGTGAGAAAATTATAGTAGCACCTGACTCATCAGCCTTACCCTGAAGTATGATGTTCCACATAAGCAAATTTTTCTGACAATTGCAGTTTACCCCCTCCTGTATTTTATGAAAATCAAATGAGACAAAATATAGAAAAGTGCTTTATAAATGTTTAAAATGTATTATAATGGATACTATCTATATATTCAGTATGTTACAAACTTGCTTTTACTTTTTTTTTTCATTTTTGTTTATTTATTTTGAGAGAGAGAGAGAGAGAGAGAGCATGAGCAGGGGAGGAGCAGAGAGAGGGAGACAGGAAATCCCAAGCGGGCTCCGTGCCGTCATTGCAGAGCCTGATGCAAGGCTCAAACCCACGAACCATGAGATCATGACGTGAGCCAAAATCAAGAATCAGACGCTTAACTGACTGAGCTATCCAGGTGCCTCTACAAATTTGCTTTCAGATAATTGATTTGTAACAATCTTTCCAAAATATTTATTTTCCTGCCTTCTTAAGCGGCATATATGAAATACAAATTTTCCTGTATTTAAAAAAAAATGTTTATTTATTTTTGAGAGGTTGGGGGAGGGGTGGGGGCGGTGCAGAGGCTCTGAAGGGGGCTCTGGGCTCTGAGCTGACAGCAGATAGCCCAATGCGGGTTCGAACTCAGAATCATGATATCATGACCTAAGCTGAAGTCAGATGCTTAACCGACTGAGCCATCCAGGTGCCTCTTGCCCTGTACTTTTTAATGGAGATGCATTAATTATCAACAGTAATTGTAGGATTCTGAAATTTTACAAAGGTACCCTCTGCAATATCTTGCCCTTGATAGAGGCTCCACGTGGTTATATTCTTGTTGGTGTTGTTCTGTTCTTTTAGTTCTTTTAGTTCTTTTATGGGTAAGTGTTCTGTCCTCTAGCTCTGTGAAGCTGTCAGTCCAGTTGGCTTTTTTCATGCCTTCCTAGTTCTCCTCCCTTCTTTTTCTTTCTACTTTACTACTTGAGTCTTCTGTGGTTTAGGAAAACAGATAAACAATCCCCTTAATCGTGTCTGAACAGGAAATAGGTCCGGGTGAGGATCCAGTAGGTGTCTGTAAATTTTGGCAGATGTGTTTCAGTATAAACTTTTTGGAGTTTATATTCAGGCTACCAAATGTAAACTCATTGAACAAGTGTTTATTGAGTGGCCAGTGTGTTTCAGGCACATAATTATACAGACACAGCCCTTGTCTTCAGAAAGCTTACAGTCTACTTGGAGAGACGCACATAAACCACATGATTACCCAAATATTTAATTGGACCGGATGGATGCTATGAAGAAGAAATGCAGGATGCTCTGAGCACACTTACAAGAGGGCACCTGAGCTAATCTAGGAAGGCTTCCTTTTAAACCGAGACCTGGAAGAGGGGTGGAATTAAGGGTGCCAGATAAAGAAAATAGCATATAAGGATATTGTGTAGTGTTCACAGAATCTTTCTTTCTAGAATCTTCTAAGTAGGTGAAATCCTTAATTTTAAAGACCTCTTAATAAACAGGTAGTTTACTACATAATTTCTTTCAAGGAATTTTCAAAATTCCTTTGATGATTGGCTGTAATTCAACTTACTTTCACCTGCTTCTCCTTCTGGACCTTAGAGGTATTCTTCTCTCCATCTCGAGGCATTTGCTATTTAATTGTGGAGTATGGCTCTTCTGTAACCAGCCACTTTTTCTGCCTTACCTTGAGGACAAATTTTTAATTCCAGACTGTACTCGGCTCTCAAGCTGACCATAGAACTCCCACTGACGGCAGTGAGAGCTGTGCCTGTATATCTAGGAAAGTACACTGCCCTCTGTGTCACTGTCAGACTCCTCTGGCACAGAGCCTGGAAGCCCGAGTGTATGTGTGAGTCTCTAAGGAAACGTCCCTCTCTGCAGTGCCACACTAGAAATAGTGTGAATGGAAGCAGAGAAACTAGATGAAAAAGAAGGGCATGGCATCAGGACTGGTACCTGTTATCCTGCCAACCACAGCAGTAGAAGGAGGGGTGGAAGAAATTGCAAGCATTTTTTTTTCCAAGACTAGATTCTCTATTTCACAAAATTGTCAACTTACAGCCACAGATAGATTTTTAATAATTACCATACTCGCTAACACACACACGCAAGGCCTGGGCTAGGGTACAAATGGAAGCCTGAACTTGGGACCAACCCTATTCCCTTCCCGCCCCCTGCTCCGTTCTGTACGGCAGGGGCCTACCCAGCATGTGTCCAGCCTCCATCTCTGGCCTGCCCCAACTCCAGACAGCTACACCCTTAGGAGGACTGACCCAGGGAAGAGGCCTAAATTGGCCCTGGAAGTGGGCTTCAGGCCATTTGGACAGGGAATTTCTGGAAACACTTGTTCTTAACCACTCACTAAACTGTACTGCCTTAAATAATGGGGAAATACGTAGTGGTTTGAAATTGAACATACATGGGTTTTAAGGATGAGAGGGCCGTGCAACTTCGAAAACTTGCTTTTTAAGTCAGTGCTTCTCAGGCTTCACGTGCGTGAGAATAATCCAGATACCGTGTTAAAATGCAGATCTCGAGTCAGTCCATCTGGGGTGGGGCTCCAGATTCTGCATTTCTTACAAGCTCCCAGGTGATCTGGGTCTAGAGCCCACACTTTGAGTCACAAGGCCTATGCGAATATTAATGGTTTCAGTTGTCTATGGGGGTGTTTGTGTGTGAACATGCTGTTACTTCGGGATGGGAAGTTTTAACAGTGAGTGTAAGAAAGAAAAATCACATGATACCGTGAGATTAGAAGACCCAGCTTTTAGATTTACCATTGTTAAGATTCTTGTTTCAGATGTGTCCCAGACAAACAGCCTTCCATACCTATTCCTTCTCTGTATGAATCCGGTATCAGTGATGTCACCAGGTCTTATCCTTGAATTGGGCTCTCAAGTGTTGCTTCAACAGCCTTCTAAAATCTTACGGATTTCTAAGATACATATTAGAGCCAGTGGAAGACTAAACGTCTCCTGGTGCAGAAAAGAAATTTTGATTAGATTTAAACAGCTGTCATCTCTGAAATTTCCCTCTCTAAATCATCTTCTGCTTTCAACAAGCTCTTACATGTTGCTTTCTTGGATGGATGCTGCGATTGGTACACCTCTAACTATTCATGTTAACTGGGACCTGTGACATGGAGCTGATACATATTTTAGAACATCTTCACCAGCTTAAAAAGGCACTTGGCTTAGAGAAATTTACTCTGGTATCTTCTTTGCCACAATAACTCTATTTCCTCGGATTAAACAAAATTCAATTATACAAAGTAGGGCAATGATGTCACAGGTCGCACTGCTGAAAGCAGGCTTGAAACTATCACAGACAGATAGCTTTCGTTTGACTTAGAGGAAATGCGATCTAAAGCACATATGTTTTCAGAAGCAGCTTAATCTCAATCATCAAGGTCCCTGGGCTTATGAGAAATGGCAATTTAAAATGTTGACATTAACGAAGATTATGTAATGGAAAATTGACTAATGTTTTAAGGATAAATCTATTTCTAGATTGTGTTATTCTGCATTTTTAAAATAAAATGTGAAATATTCTGCGGGGTAGTGGACCAAACCTCCCCCTGAGAATTTATAGATTATTAACTGAAATGGCAGTTTTCTTGTTAGTCATGATCAAAGCGATTTGGGAATGTCTAAAAACATGTGAAAGTTGATTACACATTTTATTACTGGCACCACATTGACTGGCCACCCATATGATGGAGCAATTGTGACTGTGGATTAGTTCCAACTAGCCTCAGGGAAAGAGCACACTGAGTTGAGACCTTTAGAAAGCATTTATTTGCTTGCCTCATTTAATCAAGTGACTTTTATAATTTTCCAGCTTTTACCCTTATTTATTTCACATAATGAGAAAGAAAAAATAAATATCTTATTTCTGGCATTTACACAAAAGATATCCACCATTTAAAATGTCATTTCAAGACACAAATACCTATCTTTTTCAAGAAATTTATCTGTTTTGTTGTTCAATGAGACAAAACATGCTTAAACACAAGAATTCTACTTGATCTTAAAGTAACCAATATTTGTCTTCAGAGTCATACTTACCTCTCAAAATCCTATCCATTTTGGAAGACCAGGAAAATCCCTTCTCTTCCAGGAAACCTGTATTCCTCTAGTCAGAATTAACTCTCTCACTCTCCTATACTCTGGCAGCAGAATTATGCACATTTACGAATAAGTCCTTTATATAATCTTTATGGAGTGCAACTAGATACGTTTGGTACTAGAAGGTGAGCTCCTGGGAAACAGAAATAATTATTCATTACTTATTTTTTATTTAATGTATTTAATTCATTTACATTTAAGTGTAATACATTTGTTTAAGTGTATGTTTGTTGTTATTTTTCCGAAAGAGCATAACCCCAGTGCTTTCTCATAATAAACATATATTGTACAATGCTCGAATTGAAACTTCCTGATTGTCAATGATTGTAGATGAGTGAATTGTGGATGAATTAATTAAGATCACCAAATCATCATACTGACTTTTTAAGAAATAACCTATGGTAAATGATTATTATAAAGTATTAGAGCCCTGGCAATACGTCAAAATTTAACATTTGAACACAATTTGGATAAAATAAAATCACATTTTAAAATATGTTTTGTGTCTTTAATATGGAAATTTTAAAATTTAACGTTGTTTTATTTTTAAAAATTCAGGGAGCATTTACCTCTCATAAGTTAATAAATAAATAAATAAATAAATAAATAAAATCATGTATATATAATGCATAGCTCATAGGATTTCTATTGCTGTTATTTCAAGATACTCCATTTGTATTCAAAATACTATTGTAGTTTACAAAACAGTGTGCCACTCAAACTAACACATAAATAAACAACACATCCAGTGATCATTTCTGTATACTGTTCACTATTGTAGGAAACTAAATAAGACAGGCCACTAGAGAATCAGAGCCAACATTAATGCTTAACCCCTGGCTCACGTTTTAATTTTTCATTTATTGCAATAAAATATATAGATTTATGTATTTTCTTTTCTGCTTTCCTTTTTCTTTTAATGGGTGACCTTGGCAAATTTTCCATTTTCCCTATTTTTAGAAGATTGTTAACAAGTCCACAGGCATCAAGAAAATATACTCTCTGGAGTATTAGAACTCAAGAAATAACATAATGACAATCTACTCCTCCAGTTCAGAGAACCCCTTTACAGTGGCATTAAGAGGCTTTCAGATGAAAAAATACATAAATTAGTCATTTAAATTCAGGCACTGAAGTGAGAAAAACTTGGGTTTACCAACCAGTTCTACCACTTGCTAGTTGAATGACCTTGAGAAAGATATTTCATCTCCTTTAGATTCAGTTCCTTAATAAGGAACAATGGAGATGAGAACAAGGCCTACCTACCCTAGGTTGGTTGGAGGATTCTAATCCATGTAAAGCACTTACCACTGTGCCTGGCAGAGAGCCCATCCTGAAACTGACGTTGCATGGTGCCATGGAAAGATCTCTTCCTGAGAGCCAGACCTTGCCATCCATCAGCTAGTCAGGCACGTGAGCTTGTGAGCCTGTTTGTCTCCTCACCAAGTGTTTCTGTTTTTGTTTACTCCAAGCAAAAGGAGTTACCAGATTGTAGCAATTAGAAGAGAAAGTGAGACCCCTCAAAGTCAGAGAAAGAAAATCAAAGCAAAGACTTAGTCACTAAATCTTCCAGAAGGAAAGAGAAAGAGGAGCTAAAGCTTGATGGATTACATTCTGAATTCAGTTTCTTAAAAAGGAATTTTTTTTGTGGTAAGGGACAATGGAAAGATACCAAGTTACAATACAAACCCAAGGGCAAGCCTCATGGAAATCAAAGACAGTGACACTACAGGCACATTGTAGAATAAGGGAATGTTTGAAAAGAGAGGGCTCTGTATTTACCATTTTGCTTGATCTACATATCAAAAGCATCCTCCAACTGTATATAGAAGATCCTGGCAGGAAAATGTTTCATATGAAAAATAAAAAATAAAATAAAATAAAAAAGAAAGAAAGAAGAAAGTGCTGGAGGCCATGTCGTTTTTTTTTTTCATCGTATTCTCTTTCACAGATTTCGGGCCAGGTGCGTGAGAGTAGCTCATGCAAAGGAATACCTTCCCAATCACCACAAAAGCAAAAGAAGATACTGGAAAATACAGCATCCTCCGTACTTAAAATGAGATAACCTAACTGAGAACTAGAAATGATCAGGGAAAATTAAGTGGCTACTGCATGAAAAAGCACACCTTATTTTTTTCCATCTAATAAACTATTATGTAACAAGTAAAAGCCCACTGTGCTTGCTAGGAAAAAGAAAATTTTGCTCAGCTAACTATAGAAATATTTTTATTTGATAATATATTTTCCTAAGTTCTTTTGAATCAGTAATATGGAAATACTGAAAGTCAAATCTCCCATGAGTTGAAATCAAGTGATTAGCTATTTGAAAACCTATTATTCTACCCATGCATTAGGCCTTATCTGTATAGCAGATCCCTTTACAGCAAAAACAAAAACAAAAACAAAACAAAACTTAGCTAAGAGATGTCAATTTTTTTTTTTTACTACAAACCAGTTAATAGGAGTTTAAACTTATTTTCAGGTATGTTGTTGTTTAGCAGCAAAAAAAAAAATCTAAAAATTTTTAAGAATTAAAAAAAATAAAATAAAATAGTTCGGTTTTAGAAAAAAGAAATGATTTCACTCAAAATGAAAGGCTCAAATTTGTCATAACACTCATTAGTCAAATGTGTGATTTACTTTGATTCAAAATTAACTTCAGGGTTTTCACAGGGAAATTTCATTAATGCTACTTACACAATTATTACACTTACAGAAATGTGTGGAAAATACACTGGCTTTTATAAGACTCCGATTCTAATCCTGACGCGACTGTGTTCCAGTTGTGATACTAGACAACTGTCTCACCCTTCCTGAGTTCCATAAAAAATAATGATAAAACTCCCTATTGTTTATGTCCCATTGTTACTGGGAGATTTGAATAAACTAACATATGGAAATGACTCAATACAGTTCCTGAAATATTTGAAGAGGAGGAACTGTTAACACCCTTTCTCCATAAGAGCACCACCATTGAGACAACTGTTCAACTTGACCTTCCTCTCCCATATTAGTTGTATCAGTTGTATTAGTCATCAAGTCCTTCATTTCTACCTCCTAAATATCTCTCGATTATATCTTTTTCATCTTCCCTTCCACTTCCCAAGTAAATCCCCTCATTCATTTCCTTATGCCTTGACTAAAATAACGACCATGTAATTCACTCTTACCTACAGACTCAACCACTGCCAACCCATTCTTTATGCAGAATTCTTTCTAGTAGAATAAATATAATTATATTATTTTCTGCTTAAAACTATGACTTCCTGATGCCCATAAATAGAATTTAATTTCCCTAGAGTGAATTAAAAAAGGCATTTACAATTAGTTAGTTCAACATCATCTTCTATTTATCACATACTCTATGTAATAAGGCCACTACACTATCCTTTTCCGTGGACTTCTATCTTTGCACTCACTGTTCCCCTTACCTGTGATGTATTTCCCACCCTCTGACAGTGGACAACTATTCATCTTTAAGACACAGCTGAAATGTCATCTCCCACATGTCACCTTCCCAGAGCACACAGGAAGAATTTATCATTCCTGTAGGACTTATTTCCATTATACCACACCATATTTTATTAATTGCTTGTTTACATGTCTGTCTCTACACTAGACTATGAGCTCCACTGCACAGCACAGAGCTAAGAATGTGGTAGATAATATTTGATAAATATTAACTGAATTAATGATTGAGGACAATAATAAAAAAAATTGATGTTACAATAGGTCTGCCCATGAACTAAAGTCCCAAATTTGCAAGTGCCTTTTTATTTTTACTATATATTTGTAGCTTCTGTCCACACAGAAGTGGAATTGAGATCAGTATTTAGGGAAGTCAAAAAAAAAAAAAAACACCTTTTGAGTCAATTATATTGATGTTACAAGCAAATGTATCTTTAGCCTAAATTGTCTCAAGTTTAAATGTCTCAATTTACTCTGCTTGTTTAGACACAGCATGAACACAGAGGTATTTTTGTTTTTCTTAGAAAAATACAAATTTTAGATAGCCTATTCTCTGCCTTTGCGTGCAGGCACAAAGGGAAGTGGGACGTACGTGCAACAGCAAACTGACGTTTACACATGGATTCATCACTGAGTCTCAAAGAGTTCTCATTCAGCACACTTTGCACCCTGGTTCCCCTTTCTACAAAAAAAAAAAAAAAAAGTACCTCTGCCCTGAAGTAAGTTGGTCTGAACAGTGACCCTTAATTTCTCTAGTCACCCAGGTTGCAAATTAATGAGGGGTTGCCAGTGTGTGACCACACTCCCCAGCAGCTGAGTATTCGAGTGATGGGCACTGGCCTGCCTTGAGGTTTTGAGTCCTGAAGTGCTGAAGGATGGAGGTCAGCACTGTGGAGTCTTAAAGCTGGTGGCAGCAGCAGCTCAGCCCAAGTAGAGGCGATTTTCCGGGAGAATGGTCAACCATTCTGCAGCATGGGCAGAATTCAAAGTTCCAAGGACCAGTGGCCACCATCAATTTGGGCTGAAAGTCTAGGCTTCAAACCTTGGTGTGGAAACAATGCTTACCTTGTGCTGAGATGAAAAACCATCCTTATCAACAATGGAGACAACAAATGTGTCTGGCAACCTTTTTCTTGGATCCGCACTGTTGGTGTCATTAAATTCATGAGTTTTCTAGTGTTCCTTCTGTACAGGGAGCTTCTATACTTTTTAATATTGTATAATTTTGTTCTGTTGGGTGAGGGTCTGAGTTCTTTAAGCCGCAAACTTAATTCTTCCCCAAACTGGTATTCTCCATGCAATTACCATAAACCAATACTGCAATCAAGGATAGTCTTTAAAAAAATAAAAAGTACCTCTATCTTTAGGATGCTGTGGATTTTAATGAGAAGATTCAATGGCATTTCTTTCTTTCTTTTCTTTCTTTCTTTCTTTCTTTCTTTCTTTCTTTCTTTCTTTCCTCTCCTCCTTTCCTCTCTTTCTCTTTCTCTCCCTTCCTCACTCCCCCTTCCTGTCTTCCTTCTTTTCCTTCCATCCTCCCCTCCCATCCTCCCCCTCTCTCCCTCTTTTTCTTTCTTTCTTTCTTTCTTTCTTTCTTCCTTCCTTCCTTCCTTCCTTCCTTCCTTCCTTCCTTCCTTCCTTTCGTCAAGACAATAAGATAGAAAAGTAAAATGCCAAGGTGTACAACAAGAGGAGTCCAGCTATAGTAATTAACTTCATTTTAGTGCCCAGCATAGTGCTGACAGTGAATAAATGTTCCTTGCTGGTGATGAAATGCTAAACATGAGAACCTGTGTTTCTGGTTCTACACTGTCTTAAAGCTGCTATTATTCAGCATTTATTAGATACCCACAGAGTATGAGGCATAAACATGACAAGTAAAACACACAGTCCCTAACCTCTAAATTACAAAAGACAGATGCACAGGAAAGTAGGTGGATCTTGAAATTGTTTCCAAATGGCTATTTGTAGGAGGATTTAGAGAGTAGGAAAACCAAAGGGAGGCAGGGTGGGGTGGACAGGACAGAGTGTTAGGAAATGGAAGGAGGAAGAGGAGTTAGTGTTTTCGTAAAAGGAGCAGGGTAGGAAGTCAGACCAATTTCCAGAAGCATAAGAGTAAACAGGAGAGATCCACTGGTGATACTGAAGAACCCAAGGGAACAAGGAGGGGAGAGGGTTTTTCTATTGGCTCCCCATGTCCTCTTTGCTAGTAGGGACACTTCCTCTAGCTTCTCTGATCAGCAATACGAGAAAAAGCATGATTATTTTAAAGTAAGACACTCCCATGCTAAATGAATGGTCTTGTCTTTACTAGCCTCAGTTTCCTCATCTTCAAAATGGAACAATAATACTTCAAAGAATTCACCTAAGAAGATGAAGCATGTAAATGCCCCATACTGGTGCCTTGTACCTCCTTTAGGAAGCAAATCCAGAGTTCTTGGAAACTTAGGCTAGTGTTCTAATCTCTGATCCCAATTTCCTGCTTTTTTTTTCTTTCTCCTGTGTGTCAAAAGGGGTAAGATATCTTTTAGAAAAGAATATGAAATTTAAACAAGCAATATTGGTTAGTAAATATGTAGACAGGATTTATGTTAATGCTAAGGCTTCATTTCTAACTGAATTTTGGGCCGGTGAGATTTTTAACCTACTTAGTAATTTCTTTTTAGCAGTCAGATAGAGACCAAAAAAATCACAGTGGGAGCCTTGTAAAATGGCTCTTGGGGCCCTCAAGGGCATTCTCTCAGTCTTTTCATCAACAGAGCTGGTCTATATCGTAAGTCTTATTTATAAGGAGGCTTTCAGGCAATTTCACACTGCTTTTCTCTGATGCAGCCCCAAAAACATGTAAACCCAAGGGATTAGTAGCGACTTAAAGGGAAAATAGTGTAAAGTTACACCACGAACTGAGGCGGTGCAGCTGCCTTGATGCACTGTTCCCTTGGGCTCCTACAGTGAATGAAACTTATCTAAGTGGCCCAGTCCACTCCCACGCTGCCAGACCCGCAGCCTTTTGTTACAATGTGCACAAGAATTGCTCCATCTCAGGGGGCAGCCGAGTCTGTAATGACCTGCATTGTAGAAGCACACAGGAGTTCACTATCTAGGAATGAAGACTTAAATCTCCTTTTATATTTCTCTGTTGACAGTTGTAAGCAGGGCTGTGTAGTAAACAAAATGTTTATTCTGGCAGCGTTGCTTTCATAGGCAGTTCAGATACATTTATCGAATAGGGCAGCAGTCTGAAATGGAAATGAAATGGGAAGAGCAGCTGAGGACCATGGAGAAGTCTTGAAAAAGACTATTCCCCAAATGCAACCATCATGAGGCTGGCATACTTACACTGATGATCTCATCCAACCAATAATTAATAAGTGTGAATTAGGCTAATGAAATCAGATAGAGTAAGGAAAGGCAGCCTCCTACTTGTTAGCATTGCTATTTTCTTCATTATTTAACCTCTAACAGAAACTGAATCTGCTGCTCCAGGTGTAATTGAGCCTATTTGACTTCGATACAACTTTTTAAAAACTGTTCCAAAGAGCCTTTACGAAGGTATATAATTGTGACCATATTAAGAATCTATAGGACACATGCAACATCAGGAACATGGTTCAAATCAGAACAACTGTAGGAATTTCCTGCTCCTTTGATAAGACTAAATTGCAAGTAAAGTAAATGATGAAGAGGGATTTTCTTTGAAGGCAAGGATTTTTAAAAGTCAGAGACACTCCATCCCCCAAATGACAGCTTCTTTAATTTTTGACATGCACAATTTAGTAAATAATTAAACTATAACCTTATCTCTCTCTCTGAGGGTAAGCACCATAGTATGATCTGGAAAAGTAATGGAGATCAAAACTGAGCTCTTTGGCCTACAAGGCGGAGTCATGAAGACTTGACCTGGAAATGAAACGGGGAGATCACCTTCTGTGATGGGAATGTATGTGCTGCCACCGTATCCTCAATCTGCAAGAAGGGTGACTGTGAGTCTGATGTGATGTGGTTTCGATCTGAGGCTTCTCTTCCAAAGAAAGCTTGAGAATCTGCAAAACGAATCACGGGCAAAAGAAGCATGTGCTTCCCATTCTTCTTCCCATTAAGCGGCGTGCGGATAAGGGGCGCCCCGTGCAAACTGGAAGTGTTTGCAGACTCACTCCAGTGTTTGAAGTCACTCCAGTGACTTCACTTTTTCTCATGTCTTCCGTTTGAGCACAAAAGTGCCACAAAAGAGACAGGAAGTATGCATTTGTGACTAAGGGGTTAAACCCAGCAGGATGTGTGATAAAATTACAGTATATTTCCTATTTGATAATATTGGATCTATTTTGAGGTTACTTATCAGTTGGTTATTGTGCTAATAATTGCCATTAAAATTAATACTACATTTTGGGAATTAGGCAAAGAGCTAACAAGTTTGCTTTTACACAGAGCTTTCCAAAAGCAATCTGGGTAACTTGTTTCTGGAATGCAGCTGTGTAAGTTTTCATTAACATCTTGCAGGTGGAGCCTAATTTTAGTTCAGCCTTGAGAAGGGGGAATTGTTTTCCTCATGATAGGCTGGCACCACAACAGCAGCAAAGCAGGTGGGGCTTCACCAAGCATTTGTTTACTTTCCTGTTTTTAAAAAACAGATGATTCATGTCTTTAATCATACAGTTTCTACTTGATTTTAACATGTCTTTAACAGAATAGTCTGGAGTACATTTGACCTATAGTTACTCAAATGTGAAACAAAAGCAATGAAATGGAAAATGATAAGAAAATGAGCACTGAATCCTAAATATAGTGGAGGAGAAGCCAGTGAATGGAGTGAAGTAAAATTTAGAAATACATCTGTTTGGCTACAAAAGCATTTCAAAATGCAACCTTCCAGATTCTAGTTTGGCAATTTGAAGTTGGCTCAGTTAGAAAGTTCAGTTTTTTCCCCCCTGCCATTGAGAGGAGGAGACTATTAGGGAAAGGAAGCAGTTGCTGAGAAGAGGGGAGATGTGGGGTCAGAAAGGGCAACTGAGATGTGGATTGTTTTCTCTTCCAAGTTTCCCCCTCCCCCTGCCTTTGCATCTCAGGGAAGGACTGGTAATCAGCTTAAATTTTAGGTCCTTAGGTCCGAAGAAGAAACACTGTAAGGAATCAGAGAGTGATTAATGACAGTAATTTCTCTTTTAATTTGTTTAGGAAATATCTTAAGATGTATGTTAGACTTCCAGGGCACAGACCCCATACCTTTGCTTTGTTTCATGTGTCTGAGCACAGTGAACCTACTGTGTGTGTTTCCTTGCATATTAGGACAGTGTAGTAGGGCCATAGTACTGCTGCGTCTCCCAGGTCCTCTGGCTTAAACAAGTGCCTTTGAATTCTTCTGCCCTGTGGGGTGTGCAAGAAAATTCCATTACCTCCACAGAGAGGGGGCAGCTTCACGAGCTTCTTTCTTTCTATTCAGTCTCTTGGAATGGATGGAATTTGTGATTATGTTATATAGAAGTCTATTGTTCTGAACCTTAAAATAAAACTTTTTTTTTTTCTTAAAAGCCCTCTTCTGGACCCTGAAGGTCACCGTTCAAGGGCTTTACCTTTATAAAAGTTTTCAACCTGGGATACAGGTTTGTCCATGAATAAGCTTCAGAGTACTCATGAACAGAGTTTCTTGTGTTTTTTTTTTCTTTAGTAAATTTTTTGAATGTACATTTTTGTCTCAGGAGATAGTCCGCAGCTTTTTTTGGATTCCCAAAAAGAACTTATAACCCCCAAAATCTTAAGAACTATTGCCTTATACAGAATATTTTCAAATAAATAGAAATATTTAATATAAAGGAGCAGTTTACTTGGGCTAATGATTTTAATGAAAATAGAGTACTTGTCAGCCCTCCTCATATAATGAATCTCAGTCTGAATCAGAACTAAGCTCACACTGTAAGTCTGCCTAGTTCCTTTCCCTGGGATATCATCATTCTTTCCTTATCTTTACCCTGTAACTCTGCTAAATGAGCATCTAAAAGGCTCTTAAAATTTTAAGATGTGCTTCTTTATTCAACATATATTTGTTAAGAGCCTATTACATTTAAGGTACTTCTATTTTTTTTTAATTTTGTTAATGTTTATTTATTATTGAGAGACAGAGAGACACAGAGCGTGAGCAGGAGAGGGGTAGAGAGAGGAGAAAACACAGAATCTGAAGTAGGTCTCAGGCTCTGAGCTGTCAGCACAGAGCCCGACATGTGGCTCGAACTCACAAACCACGAGATCATGACCTGAGCCAAAGTTAGTCAGTTAACCAACTGAGCCACCCAGGCGCCCCGTTTAAGGTACTTCTAGATTTCAGAAATATCCAACTATCCCTCTTTAAGAAGTTCCGGGGGGATGGGGAGGCCATGTCTGGGTAGCTCAGTAGGTTAAGCTTAGGACTCTTGGTTTCAGCTCAGGTCATGATCTCACAGTTCATGGGGTCAAGCTCTGTAATGACAGTGTGGAGCCCACTTGGGATTCTCTCTCTCCCTCCCTCCCCCTCTCTCTCTGCCCCTCCCCAGCTTGTGCTTTCTCTCTCTCAAAATAAATTGGAAAAGAAAAAAAAAAGTCCCTGGACCTCTGGCCAAGACAATCTACTAAGAAAAGAAATTCAACCAACTGATATGTTTGTAAAAAGGGAAAACATGTAAGGCTTCAGATTTTCAAAGCATGTTGTATATCCTCCTTTTGAGATATAAACACAAGGGCTAAAAACAAATGACTGTGACCCTTTGACAAGAACCATACCACACCCAAACCTGTTTGTTCTGCCACCACATTCCGCCCACTTGCAGATTTGGCTGGAGAGGGGTGCGAGTGGGTGACAGAACGCAGGGATGGAACTTTAGATGTGGCTCCCATGAGTGGAATGGGAGGAAGGGTCATCAAAAGGCAAGAAGGAACCAGCTTGTTTGAGATTTAGGCTGAGACACTATGTTTTACTGATTTGATCTTACAGATTCCCTAAAGCTCCATCAGAATGTGATTTTACAACTCTCTTGAGGATAGTCCCACTGGAGATTGCAGGGTGCCCTTCCAATTTCTCGATAAGACCCAATCTTTGGATGAGATCTAGCTGTTACTGTTTCTTCCATTCCCCGACATCTGAGACTCTTCTCACTCTGTCCCAAATTTTTCTTTGATTCCAACTGATTCCCAGGAGTAGGAAGACAAAGAAAATGGGAAATGAGTTGATATGGAGAGGAATGGAGTTCTTCTAATTCTCTCTCACTATGACCCAGACTATCAATAACAAATGCCATAGATTTGATCTTCTCAATATTCCATTTGCTTTTAGCCTCATTTCTAATGTAAAATTCAGTGCCCAGCTTCTATTCATCATGAAATCCAGGACTATCTTGGAGAGGATGAAATGGAGTTGCAGCCCTATTTCCAGAAACTATAAAAGGTTGTTTGGACTATCTATACAGAAGGCTTAGTTTTTGAACATTCCTAGTTAAAAATCATAGAATTGGCAAGCTGCCGTCCTCACTTCTAGGTTTTTCATTTCTTTGTAAATTTTTCCTACACTCCTCTCTAGGCAAACCTACACTTTTCCTGCTGAGATTCCTTAAGTCATAGAGTAAAATGTCACCTACAGGAAACATGTGATTCATTTCACTCTTGCTGGTAGGTACATTCAGAATTCTACTTCAAGTGGGTTATTTCCCGTTTTTTAATCTAAACCTTACTGTGCTGCCTGCAGTGGAAGCCTCAACCACAGCTGCTGAAATAAAGTCTTTAGAGAAACACTTACAGGAGACCTGGTTGTTCTGGTGCTGCTTCTGAAGAAGTTCCAATCAGCAGCAGGGTAAAATTTATGGGATGCTTACGAGATTTTTGGTTTCTTAAAAGGGCACACATGCCGCAGAGAATCTGAACATATTCTATGAAAATTGTACAGACGTCTCAACCAGCACAAGGACATGCACAGAAAATTTGAGAGGTCACTGTCTGGCAAGACCACACTCAAATCATCGTAGACAAATGAGATAAATCCTGTTTAAAGACTTAAAATGAAAGAAAGTGACTCTGTAACTTCAGCTGGGGAGCCCTGCCCATATCTGAGTGTTATCTTTAGTTCTAGGATCCGTCTTTAGCATTTATTGGTACCAGCCCTGCTTGGTTTTTATTTATTTATTTTTTAGCCTACAAGTTGGGTAAGGATAAACAAAACTTTGGCCAAAAACTCTGTAAGTACATGAGGATCTCTACTTTGTAGAAAAGAAATAATAATTTAAAAATAGAGAATATTTTGATAGCTCATACCAATATGTGTGGGTAATGTCTACTCTTACTTTTCTTTTTTTAGATTTTTGATTATCCAGAGTTATATAGGCTGAGACGAAATGGCTTGCATATAGGTATTGTAATCAAATTGAAGGACATATTTTATTTTTCTGTTTTTTTAATGTTTATTTATTTTTGAGAGAGAGGAAGAGAGGGAGTACGCATGTGCACAAGTGGGGGAGGGGGAGAGAGAGAGAGAGAGAGAGAGAGAGAGAGAGAGAGAGAGAGAGAGAGAGACAGGATCCAAAGAGGGCTCTGTGCTGACAGCAAAGAGGGCTCGAACTCAGGAACCATGAGCTCATGACCTGAACCGAAGTCAGAGGCTTAACTGACTGAGCCACCCAGGTGCCCCAGGACATATTTTAAAAGTGTTTATTATACTCCCCCTACTGCTGAAGGAAGAGCTGATACTCCATTAACTTGGATCAGGTGGGACGACCCAGGTACTCACCAATCTTCACCCAGCAGTCCACAGTGTTGGATCCACTCCTTTGATGCCAGGCTATGGTGGCCTGGTGTGCCATGCTCCCTTGTAGATTACTCTTAGGTTAAAATAAAGATGGGGAAGAGTAAGCGAGACACAAATTGGCTTGTTAGGAAAATGAGAATTGGTGGCATCATCATCATCATAATAATATGATATTTTCATTGCTATAGCACATTATAATTTTCCAAGCATTTATCTGCAAGGTGATTTGACCTTTCTAATCATCTTTTGAGGAATATAGAGCAAGTATTATTGACTCATTTCATAGAATAGGAAATTTAAATCAGGGGTTGTAGAGTGGTAACAGGCATTGCTTTTGCCAGTATAATATTTAATAAAACATTAAATTAGTTGTCCATACTTCCAAAATCAGAGATTTCACATTAAAAAAAACCGGTACCTGACTTATCTAGGATAGTTGAGAGTTCTGCCACCACTGAACAATCCTGGGTCCATGTGCTCCATGACAACATAGTACACTATTTCCTGTTGCCTTATTTCCAGTCTCCTTACTCCTTCAGCTTTACTCACCAGGCCTTTCTAGGCATATGATTTTTGCACCCATAATGTAGAAAAACTTTTATAAGGCCATGTCTTGAAGCCATGACGGAGGGAGGCCTCAAGTGCAGCTCTACTGCTGCATTTTTTAAATCACAAAATGTTCACACCAGGACTGTCTGGCCACCGCCACCTTCTCTCCTCTACTCTGAGAACCTTCTGTTCCACTGAACTTCTCACACTTACGCAAGAGGCCAGGTGCCCCCACGACCCCATGTGGTTGGTGCTCTTCCTTATGTTTTTCATACTGCCTGCTTGCCACTCTCCCTCTCCTTACTTTATTCTAGTGTTCCACTCAAAGATCTCCTGTTCTCTGTTCTCTACAGCCATCTCAGAGCCCACCCGCAGCTTCCCACCTCTCTCCATCTCATTATTTATTCAGACTCTCATTTATTCAATAAGCATCCCATGAGTAGATTAAAAAAGGAAAGAGTAGTAGTATGCCAATGCACTAGTCCACACTTGACTTCCTCTTCTTCCCAGGTCTATGTTGCAGTGAAAACATTACAGTTTCCTTCTCTGTTTCAACTGTGGCTCCATTCACTTAATAATAAAGATTTTGGGAAGAATGATATTGAGCCACATCTATCACACGCACTGTGTTCGAATTTGGGCAACCTCTCTTCGAGGCGGGCCAACATAAAGCTTGTCGATTGAGTAGTTTTAATATATTTATCAAGAACGCTCCTTGCTTGAGCAGAGTAACTCATGTTTCCTTACCACTTTAGTAAATGGGGAAAACATTAATTCAAACTGTGGAGAAGGCAGTATTCTGCTTTCCCCCAGCAGGAGACAAATTGGTGCCTGGCAGGGAAAATTATGTGTCGAAAAATAATGCAGAAGAGATAAGGGCTAGCCCCAGTTATTGATTCATTACACAGATATTTTTTAACAGCTATTGTGTTTCAACACCAAGCTAGGCCCTGCAGATAAGTAGATATGTAAGTAAATAAGAGCCGTGGATCTTATGGGTGTATACAGGCATCTGAACAGGGTATAGGGGATACAAAGGAGATAGCAGTCAATGAAATCAACAAAATCCATAAATAAGTTGATCCTTGAGCTGCACCCCAACAGATACAGTATATTTTGCATTCACTTTGAATAGGATATTAACGGTACATAAAGAAAGTGCACAGTAGATGCAGAATAAATATACAGTATACAGTCTCCACACGCTACTAGAGTTTCAGGTCTGGTTCAATTACTTGCTAAAAATGTGACCTCGGACAAGTTGCTTAACATCTCTGTGCTTCAGTTGTTCCCTCTTTTATTTCAACGTTTATTTATTTTTGGGACAGAGAGAGACAGAGCATGAACGGGCGAGGGGCAGAGAGAGAGGGAGACACAGAATCGGAAACAGGCTCCAGGCTCTGAGCCATCAGCCCAGAGCCCGACGCGGGGCTCGAACTCACAGACCGCGAGATCGTGACCTGGCTGAAGTCAGATGCTTAGCCGACTGCGCCATCCGGGCGCCCCAGTTGCTCCCTCTTTTAAAAGGAGATGATAATGTTACCTACTTTATAAATCGTGGCAATAAGTGAGATAACGTATGTAAAATGTTTAGCACAATACCTGGCACATGGTAATAAAAAAGTTAGCTATTAGAATTATTAGAATGTGATACAGTATAAGCCCATATAATACATTGCTTTGAAATAGCCAGCATCAAAGAAAAGATCATATATTTCAAAGCTCTTATTAATGAAAACTTAGATAATTAAAACAAAAAAAGAAATCTAATATCTAATATGCCTTGCATCATTTATGTTTCAGTTTTACATTTTATTCTCACTCATCTTAGTTAATGAAACCAGACCAGGTCTCATTATTGCCCTTCTGCAACTAACTGTTCAATATTCAGTTTCTTGAATTTTTCAGCAAGGTTCATCTTCCAGCTGTAATGCATTAGCATAATACTACTGTGCTGATGCCTCCAATACTGCCTATTTCCATAGAGATACATTCTCAGCAACAAATTTTTATTTTCAAACTGATTAAAAATTGCGAGTCTTTCTTTTTCTTTGTTACATACCCACACATATATCTATACATCTTTTTTCGTAATATAGTATATTAATTATTTTATACTCCCCATCAGAATTATTATTATTAAACATACTATTTTATTAAGAATATTTTACGAATATTAAAATAACATATAAATGTACACACACAATGTTCTTCTGAGAAAAAAACTGTCTTAAAAAGCCTTTATTTCCTCCCAATTCTTTGGTTATTCCCATTTAATTCAGACTAAACTGAGGCTTGAGTCTTGTCTAGATAGAGTAAAATAACATTTAAAAGGTTTTTCACATTGGAGGGCTCAACATTTTCTTTTTTTTAGTTTTTTTTTTATTAAAAATTTTTTTTTTAACATTTACCTATCATTGAGAGACAGAGAGAGACAGAGCATGAGCATGGGAGGGGCAGGGAGAGGGGGAGACACAGAATCCAAAGCAGACTCTAGGCTCTGAGCTGTCAGCTCTGGTAGAGCCTGATGCTGAGCTCAAACCTACAAACTGCAAGATCATGACCTGAGCCTAAGCCAGACACTTAACTGACTGAGCCACCCAGGTGCCCCTAGGTTTATTTATTTTTATTTATTTTGAGAGAGAGAGAGAGAGAGAGAGAGAGAGAGAGAGAGAGAGAGCACGTGAGTGCACAAGCAGGGGAGGGCAGAGAGAAAAGGAGAGAGAGAATCCCAAGCAGGCTCCGCACTGTCAGCACAGAGACTGATGCGCGGCTGGATCTCAGGAACCATGAGATCATGGCCTGAGCAAAAATCAAGAGTTGGATGCTTAGCCAACAGGAGCCACCCAGGCGCCCCATCTACATTCTCTTGATAACATACTTTCCTTTCATTCTGTGCTTACCTACCAGAAATAATCTTAGGCCTTTCTATGTAGTAAAAAATATATACTATTCTATGAAAGAATTAATTCAGCTTTTAAAAATACAGTGTAATAATGGGATGCCTCGGTGGCTCAGTTGGTTAAGTGACCTCCTTCAGCTCAGGTCATGATCTTATGATTCGGGAGTTCGAGCCCTATATCTGGCTCTCTGGCTCACTGCTGTCAGTGCAGAGTCCACTTCAGATCCTCTCTCCCCTTCTCTCTCTGCCCCTCCCCTGCTAGTGTGTGCGTGCTTTCTCAAAAATAAACATGAAAAAAAAAAACCACAGTGTAATAAAAGTACAGTTAAGGAAAGTTATATCGGTAGAATATTATAAGAGATCAGGGCTTTATTATTTTCTAATATCCACTCAAACTGAAATAATAAACATTACCAAATAGAGGCTCTTCCCTCTTTCAAAGGCATTTTTTATTTTACAAAATTGGGATGATCTCCTACCTGGAAGCAAAGTACCCTGTCCTATATTATCGTTTCCATATCACCTCTTGGGCTAACACAGGGAAGTTTGAGATTTGCGTGAGAGCAGCTTCAGAATTGCTTCCCTGTCTGTGTTCCTCTGTTGTGTTCCAGGCCCTCTGCCATGCTCTTGGGCAGCACCTGGCACCATTGCCCTTTTCGTATCTTTTCCCTTCTTCTCATGTCCAAGGCTTATGTCCCAGACTGATACATTGTTCATTATTTATTATAGAGAAATCGAGCCTTCCCTTTATCCAGTGTTGCCCATCAGGCTATGCCCAGAAGGACCTTGACTTTCTCACCTTGAGCGTCTCATCCAGATTTATCTGTTGTTTTTTTTCCCTTAACAAAAGAACCATTCATGTGTGATAGAAGTGTTGCTCCTGCCAAAAAGGCAAGTAATAGTGGTCTTCTTTCTTTTTTATAAAACAAGATTATAAGGCTTCTTTTCCTCTCCATTATGTTGATTTTTTAAAAAAAATATATTAAAAAGTGTGTTCTATGTGTAAAACTGGGTGCAGAACAATTCAATCTTTACTTTCAATAACTCACATTACAGGAAATGAATCCCAGGAATCTGAAGCAGATAGCTACATACATATGTTTTGGTGTCCTCAGGATAGAAAGAACTTCACATGTGTTCATGGAATCTCTGCCAATTATTTCTGAGGTATTTGGAGAATGAGGCGGAATCAAGAAAACTGAAGATGAGGCGGCACCTGGGTGGCTCAGTCAGTTAAACATCAGACTCTTGATTTCAGCTCAGGTCATGATGAGATCACGTTCCAAGTGTGGCTCTGCACTAACAGTGCTGAGCCCACTTGGTACTCTCTCTCCACCTCTCTCTCTGCCTCTCCACCCCTGAGCATGCACATATGCACACACACACACACACACACACTCTCTGTCTCTCTCTCTCAAAATAAATAAATAAATAAACATTAAAAAAAATACAAATGCCTGGGTGGCTCAGTCAGTTCAGTGTCCAACTCTTGAGTTTGGCTCAGATCATGATCTCATGGTTTGTGGGTTTGAGCCCCACATTGGGCTTTATCCTCACAATGCAGAGTCTGCTTGGGATTCTCTCTCTCTCTCTCTCTCTCTCTCTCTCTCTCTCTCCACCCCTTCCCTGATCATACTCGTGCTCTCTCTCTCTCTCTCTCTCTGTCTCTTTCAAAAGAAATAAATACACTTAAAAGAAACAAAAATATATATAAATTATTAAAAATAAATAACAAAAGAAAACGGAAGATGAGTCTATGGTAATCTGATTTTATTTCAGAGGAAAGAAAAGTTCTGAGAACGGGAAACCAACGATTTTGACATCAGTCCCTAGCAAAATTTGGACAAAATTATTAAAGTAAAAATGAACATTTTGAGAAAATGTTAGCGACTGTTACGGATCATTATGAGTTCACTAAGAACAAAGTAGCCCTAGGTAAACTAAATTACTTTTACCCTTGAAAAAAAAAAGGATAACTTAATTTTGGCAAGTCTTTTAATCAAAAGACTCATATATTCCTAGAAGATAAGTTGGAGCTACTTTACAGTATAGTTAAAAAGTTTCCAAAAATGGCAGCATTAACTCTTTAAGAGTGATTAGGAATGAATTTTGGAGTCAGAGCTTTGGTGGTTCAAACTGAAATCTATCAGCTATGTAAATTTGGGCAAATTGCATAAACTTCCTGAACCTTATTATCCTCAACTGTAATGAAGGATTAAAACTATCTGTGCCACAAAGATGATGTGCTTCTTAAATGACATAATGTATATGAAATGCTTTTTACCTATCTTTAAATAAGTACTCAATAAAAATGATAGATATTATATTTTATTCTCATTAGCTAAGCATGATTGAGTCAATTGAGTCAATCTAAAAATAGATCTCTGAGAATTGTACTATCACTTATTTATTTATTTATTTATTTATTTATTTATTTATTTAGGCCAGTGATTTGAAAGAAAACATGGAAGGCATAATAATTCTATTGACAGTCCCCTGGCTATGCTGTGAGCTTTTTCAGGAAAGTGACCATGGCTCATGGCTTTGGGTACTGTCACTGCCTGACATAGTGCCTGACCCATAATGGCCACACAGATGTCTTTCCAAGAATGATACAAAATAAAATATGGTAACTAAGACATTGGATAACAAAATCAGGATTCAAAAATGCCACAAATAATTACAACAATGGGCCAGTACCAAAAATGAGCTCTAATATCGATGAATATAAAGTCCACTATTTCCATGCAAAGAACACATTGCAAGAGACTGGACCAGACAGAATTTGGTGTGAAAAATATTTAGACATTTTAGTTTTGTAAAAGATCAACAACTAACAATATGCTAATGATACCAACCTCTCCTCAGAGTGCATTTCCTGCCTTCATAAAACTCTAAATTATTAGAAATAGAGTACAGAACAAGGCAGGCATCAGTACCCACGTACTTTGCATAATTAGACCACTTCTCAAGCAATGCATTCAGTTCTGCTGCCACATTTAGAAGAGACATGGACAAACTGGAATCTATCCAATATGGTGAGAAACCTTAAAAGCCATCTCATATTAGAATGATTAAAGGAATGTTCAGACTGAAAAAAGAGTAGACTTAGGGAAAAATGATAGCCATTTTTCAAATAGTTGAATAACTTTCATGTGGAATAGGGATTAAATTTATCCTCAAAGTTTCATGAGGCTTCAGAAAAAAATCATACCAAAGAATAGACAATTCAGGGAGATATTGGTCAAAAATGAGAAAGATCTCTATCTAAAATCAGAATGGATTGTCTTAGACTTTGTAATGCATTCTCTTCAAAATCATTTAATTTAATTGTATTTAGAAAATGTTACCATTCACATTCATATGCAAACCTTGTATAAGCCCTGTATAAAAAGGAACTCCTCAAGAATCTGCAGGTTAGTTACATCACTTACAGTGTCCATATACACACTTCTAAATGTACTACTAAATATTTACTTAGCAAAACTCTATTCAATATCATTATGTACATGTCAGTTTTGTGCTAGCTGTTGGGCAAGTTGAGGAAAAGACAATATTATATAAGGAATTTTTGCTTTGGGTAGGATATCGGGCCAAACTTTGATATTTGAGTTTACATCAACCCCCTTCCCCTTCAAAAAAGAAGAGTTTGCTTGATTTAAATGTCAGTGAAAAAATTAATATCCCACCACTTCCAGAGTACATTGATAAAATGGGTAGAAAATGTAAGTCAAAGACACGCCATTTACATGTATTTAGCTCCATTATTTTCTAAACTTTGTTCTGATCATGTTGTACTTACAATGATTAATAAAACAAATAATTTGGCATGTTTCAAAAATCTTATCTTACCACTTGCAAACTTGAATTCCATTTATACATATACCTATAAAAAGACATATAGTCTATCAACTTTTTTAAATACCACCATTAATAAAAAAAAATTGAGTACCAACTGTCTACTAGTCCCTAAGTTGTGAAAGATCCCCTTTTCTTAAGAAGTTTACAGAACATTTCTCCTATTATTGTTCTCCAATAAGAAGAACTAAAAGAATCATAACTACCAGATGTATTTGATTTGCTATCAGAAAGTTTAAGAGCAAAAAGTTACAACATATTCAGTCATGTTCATTTTAATTGTTTGGGGAACTCCAATTTCCTTTGCCTTTTGTTTTCCAAGTGCTTGCTTTCAAAAAAAAAAAAGGTTAAAATATAGTAATTCTCTATGCTTATAAAAGCTATATTTTTAGGGAATGAACATGAAAACAAATCTATTTTTGTTCCATGGTTAATGAGAAGAGGATGGTTTCTAAAAAGGACACAAACAGAAAGCAGTAGAACTGCCTCGTCCTGCTCAGTGCAGCCCAATCCTGATTCAGCAAATAGGTATTTGCCAGTAGCAATGAGCATTGTGTACTACAATGACGATGCTGCTTAACTCGATACTGTTCCCACACCTCTGTTAGTCGAACCCAGTGCGTGGGTAACTCATGAAGTCACTGGGTACCTGAGCGAAATTTTGAAAGCAATGGAGGTTATGAGGGTTTAGGGACAGGTGGAACTGGCTACATGATCACAGCCACGCCTACCTCTTAAACTGCACTTGGCAACGAAATTCATGCCAATATGACACCTGTCTGCGTAGGAAATTCATGACGAGACAGAAGGGCAGGCTTCAGATCACAATAATAGTGACTGTGATCTCCCCAGAAGCCTCTCCGGGAAAAACTCAATACTCCTTCCTCACTTGTACGCCAACTGGAATTTGAAGGGAGCTTGCTAACTGAGGTTCTGTGTGGACCCAGAAGTACAACTGATAAGGTAAGGGCAATTATCTCTTGGTTTGATCACTAGAGATTGATTATAAAGGGTTTCCCTGCTCCATCTTCCCGTTCAAATGTAGATTACTGGGGCAATCTTCTTGGCAGTGTATTTCAGGGTCTTGAACTTGGGACATAGAACTGTTTGGTGCCTGCTCTAAAAAAGAGACATCCAGCCCCTGCTATAGTTAACTGTGCAGTTTCTGGCTAATGGGATACAGAGAAATGAGGACAATGGTGAGCAGTGGTTGAGTGTTAAGGAGTGATTTCAGAGGAATGTGTCAAAGCAGCTCATCTCCCGGGGCCCTACATGACAATGCTTTTTAGTAACCACCTGTATTCAGAGATTTAAATTTATGAAAAGAGAATCATAATGATATCTTAATTGCTCTAAGGATGTCTTTTCAAGGGAATTGTCACAGATACAGTTCCTTCAGAGGAACTGAGAAACCAGAGGGTGACGGTTTTATTACGGAAGAGCTGAGGAAAGCCTCTGCCCTAGAAGTTAACGTTTATGGATCTCTTTGGCAAATAATAGTCTCCATTGCAATACTGCTGTGTTTGATGAGGATTCAAAAAGTCTTAATCAAATCTAGCAGTCATTCCTGCTTCTTTCTCTTCTAATCTTCCTGATCCTGAATTATGAGATCCTTATCTATTAAAATAAAACACCATTTGTTAAAGCCTTTTCAAAATTAAGACAAAAACCATCAAAACTAATTGTGTGCTAGTATCAAACAAACACATTTTTTAAGTTTGATGAATTGTTTGTAAGCACTAATCAAGTGGGTGGAGTCATAAAAGAGGGAGGGAACCAACTGAAACAATATATGTAATTTGTTTGCATTATTATTTGAGATAATTACAAAGCAAGCGTTCAAAAGCTGTTCTTTATCTTTATACCAGAAGGGAGAAAAATAGGGAGGAGAGGAAAAGCACAAGAACACCCAGCCATTGTCAGCTGCAATCTAAAATATTGCCGGATTCACAGTTGTCGAACATTAGCATTACTAAGAATGCCAGGGACAGAAGTGTCACGTTGAATGTAGAGTGATGACTTCATAGGAAGGCAGAGCTGAGGATATGACCAGTTTGCAGTTACAGAGAAATCAGCTTTAATTAATTTGAGTGCCAGCTCTGTGTATAATTACACAGCATGAGAGTTTGCATGCAAATGCGGAAATGCTGATTGTTCAAATACTTGCACTTGCTCATTAATACGTTGGGACTAAGCAGGGCTGGCAAGCAGACAGGGTAGAGCGCACACAGTGCCTGCAGGCTAATTTGTATTATACTGTAGTTAGCAAACAGATTTCAGATGTTTCTCCTTTCTTTAAATAATAAGCACAAAAATATGTGTGTCATTTTCATCTGTGACATACCTTGTTTTCTTCTTGATTAAAATAAAATGTTTGGGATTTTTTAAAAAAACTGCCGGTACACTGAACATTGCTATAATGTCGATTCGTCACTATTATACCTGTTACAGGTTCTATTTCACATTTATGTAATTATCCAAAATGGACATTTTTCATAATTGGTGAAGCTATACTCAGAAAAGACAAATTTATAATTAAATCCCAGAAGGAATAAAACAATGGTCACAGCAGAATTATCTACTTGTCTGCTAGTATCTACTATCTTCTGGCCAGCTTCAGCTAGGGCTACGGGCTTCAGGTCAAGGACTGCTTTCTTTAGGAAAGCAGCTAACCCTAAAATGGACTGAGGTGAGATTTTTCCAATCTGACCACTGAATCTTTTAGCAGAGATCAATTTCAACCAAATTCCCAACTTCCCTGACAATGCCTCAGGGAAAAATCCTCTTAAATCACAACCTCAGGAATATGTGATACTTTCTTTAAAAAAATAGTATAAGAGGGGCGCCTGGGTGGCTCAGTCAGTTAAGCGTTCGACTTTGGCTCAGGTCATGATGCGGTTCGTGGGTTCGAGCCCCGCATCTGGCTCTGTGCTGATGGCTTAGAGCCTAGATCCTGCTTCAGATTCTGTGTCTGCCTCTCTTTTTGCCCCTCCCCCTCTCACGTTCTGTACCTTTCTCTCTCAAAAATGAATAAACGTTAAAAAAATAAAAAGAAAATAGTGTAAGAAAATAAGGAATTTGCCAAAGTTCCATAAAACCTAGTACTACTACGGATGCTACCTATTTCCTTGGCAATATTTCATGCCTTTCAATTCTACAAATATTTATGGAGCGCCTCTTTCTGTCAGACATCATGAAGCAGAGGATATAGAACAGTAAGCAAGATAGACAAGCAAGATAGTCCCGGCATTTGCCATCTCTCTTCTCTCAGGAGTTGTACAAAGGAACCTAACTCAGTTTCCCTGGGAAATATATGCTATTAGCAGTTATTACCTTGGAGAAGCCCACATTGCTGAAACCTGAGTCAATGGCTTTCCATAAACACAGTTCTCATGGCCTTTCTGGGAGACTAACTCCCTCTGTGACTTTTCTTTGACCCTATTGTGTAAGATAAAGGGAGCTGCCTCTGCCCCCAGGGCTGAATGGACACTGTGAAGAATATGCCAAACAGTCTATCAGGCAAGTCCCAAAGTCTATCTGTATAACAATAGATTGAAGAGGAAGGCTGTCAATATCCTTTCTGAAAGTCTACATCTGTGAGAATAGTCATTTTTCAAAGAAGAAAGTTGGACACAGCGCATGAATGGATATAGGACAATTCATGCCATTTCATCTGGCCAAAAGTAAGCAGTCAACTCAGTATATGACATGCTGGGGAACACAGACTAGAGTGTTCATCAGTATGACCCTTCCTCCCTTCCTAAAAAGTCTGTTCAAATATCCCACTGCCAAAGACTTCCTACAGCTATGTATGATGAAAAAAGGTGAGAGTAAAAATATTCACACACAAGACTGGGACCCCCACTTCACTTTCAGCGAGGTCATAAACCTCTCATCTTACATATAAAAAATACACAAGGAAGGAAGGAAGGAGAAAATCTAGTAGCGCAAGAATCCAAGGGTATCTCCATGATGTATCCATGGTAATTTGGAAACAGCAGTTTTTACGGACTATGAATTCCAAATACCCTGAGCTCAAACACCTTTTCCTCAAAACTCCATCATGATCAGATACCCACAATCAGAAAGCAAAAATCAGATACCCACAATCAGAAAGGAAAAAAATAATAAGCCAAAAATAAACTTCCAAAATATGTATGCATTCAGAAAATTCTATCTGCTGGCACCAAAATATTAAATGTACAGTAAAACCTTGGTTTGCAAGCATAAGTAGTTCCAGAAACATGCTTATCATCCAAAGCACTCATATATCAAAGCGAATTTTAAGAACAATTGGCTCAGTTGTGACCATGTGATGTTTAGCATCATGTACTACTTATATGGCAAGACATCACTCATTTATCAAGTTAAAATTTGTTAGAAATGTTTGCTTATCTTGTAGAACACTTGTAGAACAAGTTACTCGCAATCCAAGATTTTACTGTGTATGTATTTGGGATGTGGATATATTGATATCTTTACCAAGGAGAGCAAAAGAAAACAAATCTTAGAGGATGTTGTCTTCAGAAAATGACTTCTAGTGTGGGGTTGTGATAACATATGAAAAGACCTATATTCATGGGCAATGTAAGTAATTTATGGGGTAGGAAGGAAGGAGAATAAATGTGTAGAGAAGAAAAAAGATTTACTATGGAAATGAAAGGTGTTCAGGAAATATGAGGAAGCTCTAGCTTGTAACACTCATCAAGAAAGCTTGCGACCTAGTACAGAAAGCACAACGCACCAGGGTGATTCAGAATGGTCTACTGTGCTGATTATTGCACAGTGAGAACCATAGATAGGCTTCCAGCAGCTAATGATTCAGCAATGGTTAGATCAACAAGAACTGTTTCCACAGATTCATAGGTGCAGAATATGTACTTCAAGGGCATGAGAAGAATGAAGGTGATAATAACTAGAATTAGAGTATGTGTGGAATTTTTATTCAAAAAGTGAAAAGAAAGAAGTAAGGCAAGAACATTTTTTTAGGAAGTGGAGATTTGACCATACTTGCTGGGGGAAAAAAGAGCTGGTGGAACAGGAGACATTGAAAGTACAAGGGGAAATGTGTCCTTAATGGGGCAGGAACTGGGGAGAGTCCAGGTTCTTATGCTATCTATAGAGATTTAAAAAACAAAACAAAACAAAACAAAACAAAGCAAAAAAAATCTCACTCCAAGAAAAAGAGGAAAAGAAGATGGTGACCGATGGTGGAGGTGAAGGAGATTGGGAGACTATGTGCCAGATGCCTCTGATCTAGTGAAGACATTAGTGAGATCATCCCCTAAGAAGGCATAGGAAAGGATGGACGTGACAATGACTTTACTTTCTTACTGGAAAAAAAAAAAAGGTAGAGCAAAATAATTGACAATGAAATTAAGTGAGGAAACGAAAGACAATGGAGACATGGGAATGGGTCATTGTAAAAGCTTCACGTTAACTCACCCCAAGGTAAACTGAGTAATGGGACTGGACTTGTGATTACCTACAGTCTATAAGTTTACATTCTCCAATATCAGTACACTTACAATGGCTGTTTACAGTGTAGCACTCTTGTATTCCACAATGAGAGGGGAACTTTGGGCAAGATACCTGCACATAAAGTAGAGGAGACAATTTATGTGCAAAAGAGCTTAGTCTTTGGGGAGAAACATACCATCTCTCTGGGGCTTCCCTTTCCTTCTGCTCTCCTGCATCCTTGCTGGTGACAGTCAATGAATTTATTTAACAGAGGAGAAAAAAAATCTGTATGGGGCTGCCTAGGTCTCCCTTTATCATAGCACTTTTTACCTACATAACCCACATTCCTGTTGGCTCAGGCACTAAATTTAGGGTTCAGGCACTAAAATTAGGGCAGCGACTTCTAAAAACCTATGTTTAATACAGTACTCGTGTATCACGTGGCAAAGAGAGAGAGGGCCCCAATGGTCTAGCTCTCTGCTTGATGGTCTGGAATTACCATTAACATTTCAG